>NC_050456.1:27233547-27533547 GCF_903995425.1 Onychomys torridus | reverse complement strand
CATCTAGATTTGAGCATGCAGAATTTTATGTGATTTAGCAGTCTTTGCACTGTTAGCCAAAGCTTAATGTCTCTAACTTGTCACATAAATTTGTCACATTGCTAATTAGTGATGAGCATGCATCTTTGCTAATTATTTAGGATTTTCAATCATTTTCACCCATATTATCTTATTCAATCATATTTCTGTATTAAATATTGGGCCAAGTTTCCAAAACCCTATCCAGCTTAATTAAAACTAATATTTTATAAAATTAAATATATTTCATTGTGTTCATGATGATGTTTGTGAAAGGTATTTCCTCTCCTTACTTTTTATTTGTGCAGAGTTGAGGAAGATTTTGATTAAGTGAACTAAAAGTGTTTGTGTCTTCCAGTAGATTAAACATAAGAGCAAATTTTTAAATGCACTGTGCTATATATATATATATAAAAGCCTACTTTTTTTTTTTTAAAGTCACAAAGAATATTGAATTGTCCTGTAAGAATCCCAACTGGATTTTGCTAAAAACTTTCAGCCAGGGCTGTTAAATTAAAAATGCATTTTCCTACTTAATTTTTGTCCTCTCTCAGACTGAAGGAAGATTTAAGTTATAGCTCCTGGAATTTCAGGTGTTTCAGAAACAGTGATTTTGTCCTTACTAAGAACACTAATAAAGCGAATGGTCAGGAAGATGGAGGACACTCCTTCACAGGCTGCTAGACTCTCAGGAAACACTGTCTACTCAGAGAACAGCTAATGTGTGATGTGGGTTGTGTTGGATAGTTTTACATCAAATCATAGGGAAGATGCTTCAAGGTATAGGTATTAGAAAAGAAAGAACTCCAAAAGCTTGGGAAATAATACCAAAAACCAAAAAATAAGATTGCCTGAAATTAAAATTTTCTGCCCAGCAAAGGAAATAATTACTCCAGTGGGAGAACAAAGATATACAATAGGGATATTTTCTTTATATATCTGAGAATAAAATCCAAAGCTATCAAGAACCACCCTAAGTGCCTGAAAAATTCAAATGATCTCCTCAACCAGCGGGCTAATAAAAATGAACAGACAGTTCTAAATAGATGGAATATAAATAGCCCATAAGGATATGGAAAAGTGTTGGATGTCCTGAGCTATCAGACAAATGCAAATTAAAAGTATGCTGAGAGTCCATCTCAACTCAATCTGGGTTTCACAAAGAAAATAAATAGTATAAACTCTCCTAAGGATACTAGAAATAGGAGCCCTAACATGCTGCCGGTGGGAGTATGAAAGAGTTCTCCCCACTTCTGGGGAGTTGAACTTGAGTGGTGGAATATGGAGTATTTTGGAAAACTAGGGCTAAGAGATGGACTCACTTCCTTCTTGTTGATTTCCAGGCTTCCAATTGCATTGCATATTTTAGTTAACCTGTTCTTGCTTCTGATGTTGCCACCTCCAGTCTCTTCCTCTTCCATGCTCTCTGTGTCCTTTTTTCTATATCCATCCTTCCTCACCACTGACTGTGGACTTCTCTTGGTCTCTTTTCTAGGCTTTTACCCATGCTTACCCCTGCTTGTATGTATACATGTATACACCATAGGCTAAGACATGCACCTTTTTTGTCTTTTCTGAGTTGGGGGTCACCTCACTTAGTGTTGTACTTTCCAGATTCATATGTTTTCCTGCAAATGTTCTAATTTCATTTTTCTTTATGGCTGAATAATATTCCATTGTGTATATGCATTGTATTTTCATTATCCATCTGTCTTCTGATGTACCTTTAAGCTGTTTCCATCTTGCTATTTTGAAAAGAGCAGAAAGAAACACAAATGTGAAAGTATCTCTGTAGTATGATACGAAGTCTTTTGCATATATGCCCACGAGTGGTATAGCTGGGCCATATGGTAATTCTAGGAACCTTCACAAAATTTCTATAATGCCTGTATTAGTATGCAATCTGACTAGCAATGGATAAGGCTTCCCATCCCACACCCTCTCCAACATTTGCTGTCAGACTTGTTGATGACAGCCATTCTGACTAAGGTAAGGTGGTATCTCAAAGTTGTGTTAACTTTAATTCCCAGATGTTTAGGGATGTTGAACACTTTCAAAAATAGTTATTAGCCATTTGTGTTTCTTCTTTTGTGATGAATTCTATTTATTTCATTAGCCTATTTGTTGATGGGCAGGTTTTTTGTATTTAATTTTTATAGTTCTTTGTAAATTCTAGATATTGTCCCCTCCTCCCTGTCCAAAGTATAGCTGATGAAGACTTTCTTCACTCCCATGGGATGTCACTTTGCATGCCTGATTCCCTTTAATTTCCTATGGTCTCGTCTGTTGACTCTTGAACAACATCTTGAACACTTATAGTACACTATCACAATGAAGAACACATCTTATAAATGGAGCATATTCTTATTAAAGTGTGTTCTACATTATGCAGCATGTGGTTGACTTACTAGTCAGAGGAAATGCAGTGAATATGCATTTTGAAGTCAGACTTAAATTATAGTCTGAAACCAGCTTTCTATTGGGAAGCCATTCCACTTTTGTTTTGTTCTTTGTATGATTATGTCATAAAATGACTGAAAGAAGTATTGAATATAAAAGCCTTTAACAAACCACAAAGACCCATGCAGATAGCTGCTTTTATTGCTGTGGTTTATCATGTGCTAAGATTAACAGCTTGCTTTGCAGTGGGTATGGATGGCTATCAGTATTTTCTTCTTCAATTTGACAAAAAATATTCCCATAATTTCTATAAATGTGGGTAACTATTATGTGCATTTTGCTTTATAAATCAAATATATGAAAAATATTTGGAAAAGCTGACATAGGATTGATTTGATCTTAATTGCTAATTTTTATAATAATTGCTTTGCAATTTCCTGAGCTACCGATTCCTTTTCTTAGATGAGTAGGACATCCTACCTTTTAAAATAATCAGCTAATCCCATCCACACAATGGTCTTAAGTGAGACAGTTGCTCATTGACTTAAATATTTGTCACCTTGGTGTCCTTTTTGTGAGGACCATATGGCAGGTATCTTCACCATATGACAGATTTCTTCACCAGTGAGAGTTATGGTGTTAGATTTTGTAAACTTGACACAAACTTAGACACACCTGGGAAGAGCAAGTCTCAATTGAAGAATGGCTTCCATCAGACTGGCCTGTAGGCATGTTTATGGGGCATTTCCTTGATTATTAATTGATATGAGAGTGCCCAGCCCACTGTGAGTGGTGCCATCCTTGGGCAGTGGGCCTTGGCATCATTCCTCCATGGTTTCTACCTTGACTTCCCTAGTGATAGACTAACCTGTAAGCTGAATAAATCTTTCCCTCACAAGCTGCTTCTGGAGGTCAGTGCTTTATTACAACAACAGAGGAGCAAACTGGGACAGGGTGTTTATGTGGTTTCTAGGAAACTGGTTTGTTTTTACCATATGGACTCTGAGAATTACAGCAAATCACAATTTTCCCCTTTGAATTTCCTGATCGATGGGTCAGAAGTGCACATGTTTCTCAGATTCTGAAGTTTGCAAGGAAAAGCAATTTCTTGGCATACAGTTTTAAAATTAACCCTATTCCCGGTTGGTGCAAGTTTACCAGCCCCCCATACTTTTCTTTTCTTTTCTTTTATGCTTGTCTTACTTGCTTCATCCAGTATTTTTAAAGCCTTCTTAAACCCTTTACTAGGTAAGGGTTACCACACCTTTAATTCAGCCTATGAAAACGTGCAGACCATTCCTGTAACTGTCTTTAGATGATAAATACCTCCTGTGCATGAGAAATTTAGCAGTTGCTCAAATATGCTGTCTGCAGGGAGTTTACAATTCAGGCTCCCAGAATTAAATTGACACCTTAAAAATTCTCTCAAAGGAAAAATATGCTTGAAACAGTAGTTGTAAATAAGATAACGAGTCCATTTCCAAATATGTTGGTAATGTTATTCTGAAAGGTAAGTAATTATGTCAAAGTGTTGTAATGGGATTTCACCATGCTAGGGGCTTAGCCCCCTGGTAGCAAGTATAAATACCTAGCAGTATGAAGCAAGCACTGAAACATTTGCTGATTTTTTTTTTTTTTTTTTTATGTTTGTACAATCAAGTTTGGCACTCATTGTTTCCATAGCAACTGTTCTGCCTATATGAAGTAAGCAACTAAATTTCATCGTTCTGTGGTGCAAAAATAGCAGCTGATAACTGCTCTTCTCTGTGTTGGAAAAATCATGATAAAAGAAAACATACTGTCACACACTTTTTTTTTTTATGACAGTCCCACACCAAAATCAGAGGTCAGCAAGAATGACAGATGGAAATTTTAATTTTCTTAAAGCTGAGGGGTATCCTTGGTCACAGGATTTTTGATGGCAATATCTGGCTAGTCCTGGGAAATCAGGGTCAGTCAGTGATGACTCGACCAGCCTTCTTCAGTAACTATAATAGTTTTAGTTGCCCATTGTCACACACATCACATCTAGAGGAAGATAGTAACTTGGAATAGAAGAGTGAGAAGAAGAAATGATGCCTGGGAATACCATGCAACTTATAAATAGGAGCGTCTGCAGTCAGAGAGACAGTTGTTTTAGTCCAAGTACAGGGTATTACAGTGCTGGGATAGACCTGCACATAAATAGACAACACTACCTTTCCGTTCTCTTTATCTAGGATGGAACCATGAGCTTGATGAACTGTCCTTAAAGATGTGTCTTATGAAGACCTGCCAATCATCCTGTCTGCAGCCAGATGACATCTGCTTATGGTGCCCTAGTACTTATGGTACCCTTGTCCACATGTCATATCAAAAAAGCTGCTGTTCCCCAACCCTTTGCCAATCATGAGATGCCAGTGTCCATGCCAAAAAGGCTAGCTCTGTGTGCTTCATAGTTTGGGTGTGGTGAGGATCACTACACAGAATGACCTCTTTTCCATTTCTGGACCACACTTAGCTGGATCCCAGTACAGCTATGTGTTTTCCAGATAGTCATAAAGTCTCTAACCTTTTCCCAAGGAGTCAGAAACAGCCCAGGAGATTGGGTGGAGACCATTATCACCCAGCTGGCTCCTTTCCTTTCTTCTAGGCCATGGAAGACTCTTCTCCTGCTTCCCAAAGTTCAAAGCACAAACTGGTTGGAGTGGGTGGACAGGAAAGGGGAAGTGAGATGTTTCTGATTTCTGAGCAATACCCAAGCTTTCCAGAAATGCCCTGTTATATTAACATCATCAGAGCAGAGCAGAGTGGTATTCTAGGCTAGTGTTCTTCAACATGGCAGCATAGATATTATGGGGTGGCCTTGGGACATCATGTTGTTGCTTCTTTTTTTTTTTCTTTTGTAGTAAACGCTCACCATCTATTGGCTTCCATCACTACATACCAACTCTGATAGGAGACAAAAATCTAAGATTATTCTGTCCTTGTAAAAGAGGCAGACTGTAGGCAGTGTTCACTTGGGGCAGACCAACCTTAAGCTCTTGGACCACTAGGAATTGCAGTGTTTCTCTTATATAGCATGTTTTCCTCTTAGACTTTTTCCTTTTCTTTTCTGGTACATTTATGAAGCTCTATGGTACTTCCTCCTCTCCAGTAGAATTGAGAGCAAAGGCAGCCAGGTGTTCTGATCTAGCTAGGGTCCTGAGTCCATTCTACCTCTTAGCACTTTCTGGTTTCCTACTCCTCCAGCCTTGCTTCCCTTCTCCTTAAATCCAACAATAAAAATTGCAGCTTCTCAATAGATAAGTGAGAATTAAATATATTTCTATGTTCAAAACACTTTGAGCACTGTCTGGACATAGCACTAATAAACTTGTGGTTGGAAAAAAGCATGCAGTTCCAGTATGACAAAGGACAGATCATAAGGCTAGGTAGCAGCACAGATTTTGACACAAACTTTGAGTTAACAGAACTGTCTTTAAATAAAAATCTCTTGGTTCTTAAGAGGAACTTTCACTATTGAAGGTATGCAGGAATCATCTTTCTATGTATGTTTATTTTTTAGTAGAAGCACAAATGATAAAGATGAATCCATTCTCACCTAATATTGAAAGATTGCTTTAATATTGGATAATTTGGATAAAGCTGTTCAGATTATAGAAATAAAATCAAATAAAAAGTTCAATATTCCAAATTGAAATTTTGGTATGGAAACCCAAACTTCTCAGTGTCCATATGTGTAGGTTTCAGGTCCTGGTGAGATTCACATCAGGGAGCAGAATTCACATGCTACTGTGGTGTATCCTCCTACTGTGCTTCAGCCAACCTAAGTGCTACTAGGAGTGTGTGCAGAGTGCTTTATGTAGATGTATGAGCAAGCCCTGTCATGTTTGGGTGCTTGTGAACCTTTGCTTCTCTAAAGGCATGAAAGCGATGCCTTCCTAAGGGAAATAATATCCATCCCAGGACTGGTAGGATTCCCTGAAACTAAACACTGTGGGGTTTGGGAATAGTGACATCATTATTCATCTTTCCCTGAGACTCATGGTGCCCTCCAAGCAGGGAGGAGGTTGCTTTTGGGGGTAGGGAAAGGAGTGAGTGTTCATGCTCCCTGGAGGCTGTCTGTAGGGAATAGATGAAATGCTGTGTGAGCTTATGCTGGAGAGGATGTGGAGCAAGGGGAACTCTCCTCCACTGCTGGTGGGGATGCAAACTTGTACAGCCACTTTGGAAATCAATATGGCGCTTCCTTAGAAAATTGGGAATCCATCTCCCCCAAGACCCACCTATAGCACTCTTGGGCATACACCCAAGGAATGCTCAATCATACCACAAGGGCATTTGCTCAGCTATGTTCATATCAGCATTGTTTGTAATAGCCAGAACCTGGAAACAACCTAGATGCCCTTCAACTGAAGAATGGGATAAAGAAAATATGGTACATATACACAATGTTTCTCAGCAGAGAAAAACAATGACATCATGAGGTTTGCAGGCAAATGGATGGATCTAGAAAAAATCATCCTGAGTGAGGTAACCCTGACTCAGAAGGACAAACATGGTATGTACTCACTCATAGTAGGATATTAGATGTAAAACAAAGATGGCTAGACTGCTACACAACTCCAGGGAGGCTACCTAGAAAACAGTACCCTAGGAAAGACACAGGGATCACCCAATGACAGAGAAATGGATGAGATCTACATGAACAACCTAGACGACAGTGGGAGTAATGAAGGGCAAGATTTGAGGGAAAGAAAGCTTAGGGGAGCAGGAGATCCCAGCTGGATCAAGAACAGAAAGGGAGAACAAGGAATAACAGACCATGATAAATGAAGACCACATGAGAACAGGAATAGGCAGAGTGCTTGAGAGGTCCCCAGAAATCCACAATGCTACATCCTCTGTAGACTGCTGGCAATGGTCGAGAGAAAGCCTGATCTGACCTAGTCTGGTGATCAGATGACTAAACACCCTAACATTCGTGTTGGAACTCTCATCCAATAACTGATGGAAATGGATGCAGAGATCCTCAGCCAGGCCCCAGATGGAGCTCCAGGTGTCCAACTCTCGAGAAAGAGGAGGGACTGCAAGAGGGTGAATTGTTGAATCCAAGATTGCAAAAAGCACAGGGACAAATAGCCAAATGAATGGAAGCACATGAATTATGAACCAAAGGCTGTGGAGCCCCCAGCTGGAGCAGGCCCTCTGGATAAGTGAGACAATTGAATAGCTTGATCTGTTTGGGAGGCATCCAGTCTGTGTGACCAGGACCTGTCCTTAGTCCATGAGCTGGCTGTTTGGAACCTTGGGCTTACACAGGGACACATGCTCAGTCTGGAAGGAGGGGACAGGACCTGCCTGTACTGAATCCACCAGGTTTAAATGAATCCCCAGGGGTGTCTTGGTCCTGGAGAACATGGGAATGGAGGGGAGGGACTGGGGGGAAGGTGGGGGTGGGGCGGGAGGGGGGAGGACAGGAGAACCCGTGGCTGATATATAAAATTAAAACACATAATAATAGTAAAATAAAAAAAAAAAAGAAATGCTGTGTGAACGTGGCCATGTCAGGGACCCCACGGTCTCAGACCCATGGGGATGGCCATGCCTTCACTAGGTCATGGTAAGATCTTACCCTGGTATTGACAAACGTTTGACCTTAAGTTAAAACTAGCATGTGAAGAGAGTATCAACCGCAGCTTCCTCATCCCAGACGACTGCAATCCGAGATTGCTCACCTTCTACTGAGATTGCTGACCTACTACATCCTCCTTATCATTAGTGTTGTATATAAAAAGCATGCTGAGTTTCCAGGCTGCTGCTGGTGAGTCTCCATCAGAGCTCATAGCCCTCTTGATCCCAGCTTATCTGTATGAATGTCTGTCATTTCTTCCTTTCCTGTTGCCCCAGCCAGGTCAGTTCTAAAGCTAAGTAAGTTGTCCAGGTGGTACGTGAGCTGGGACACTAGCTGTGGAGAACTTGAATTTGGTCAGACGAGGGAATGCATTTCTGTGCACAAGTTGCAAAACACAGGGCAAGCAGACTCTAGAGCTAGACAATTAAATGTTTGGACTTTGAAGGAGATTTTGAGGAATGGAGAAGGAAGGTAAGATCATTACAGCTTCATCAGGTCTGTGACTAAAGAGGTGGGTTAGCTATCTGAGTAGGAAGTGCTCAGTCTATGTGCAGGAAACATGCCTTTAGTTTCCAGAAGAAGGGACAATCAATGTGGCCATTTGGTAAAAATTCAGAGAAAAATTAAAGGATAGATACACAACTAAAGGAACTAGGTGTATTCCTATTTTCACTTTCTGTTTATGGTGTTCTATATGTGATTCCACAGATCTGCTGCTGTTTGCTCACAGAAGGGCAGCCTCTGTCAAATCAAGTCCCAGGGGAATCTGGCCTTGCAGGGATGGTCTTCAGGCTACAAAGGGGCAGGCAACCAACTATACTATTCTTTGCAAGCTTAACAACTAACTATCATAGCTCCTCTATGGGCCAGGAGAGAATTGCCCACCATCAGGGATAAAGACCTTTTATCTAACTAAGATTCACTAGGATCTGAAAAAATTTTACTCTGAATTTGTGGCATGGTTCTTACAAACAGTCCAGAGTCCTGAAGCAGGGGGACACCATTACTCATCCTCAAGACCTGAATCCCCTAGGCCAGAGGCTGCAGTCTTCTGCCTCTTTCTCTTCTCAGTCAGGTTCCAGAACCTGTGTAAAGTAGCCCCTGGACTAAAGTCAAGCAGAATCAGGAGCATCTAAGGAATTAGAAGGGACAGGTCCCTTCTGATTCTACGTCTCTACCCAGCCAGGCTTCCATACCCTCCTCCAAGATCTAGCCTGGTGAGTCACCCTCACCCCCCCCTTCATACTTTCTCCCCAACATGGATGGTCTAGATTGAGTCTTATATCCACTACACCATCTTTGTCTGGCCAACCCTGCCAGTGCACTATTATTTCCAGGCTCTCACGAGAACTCTGTCTACTTGCTACCACCCACAAGTCAGTCCTTTACCACATCCACATCCAATCTCCCCACCCAGTCATATATCCCAATTTTTATTGCCAGGATCTAGTCCAGCAAATCTCTTTCACCCTCTCCAACCTGCCAGATCTATCCTGGGTCCTGTTTCCAATGTCCCGGCCTAGTCTGGCCATCCCCATCTGTGTTGCAACTACTCTTCTGCCAGGACCCTTACTACATACTCCCAAGCCCACAGGCTTCTCCCATACACATCCAACCTTTTCCCCAGCCAGATCTCCCTGCACACTAGCGGCTTGAATCAGGAAGCACATACTGTATATCACCCCAGTCCCTGTTGTCCACCTGGCTTCATGACACCCAAACCATTTTCAATCTCTAGGTCCAATCCTTTTGTACATCCTGTCTTCTGTCTCCATTTGCTTTGTCCACATCAGTCTTAGAACTAACAAAGAAAGTCCGTATGTCCAGACCTCATCACAAAGACACAAACAATATGAAAGATCAAGCCAATATCTTCTTTTCAAAACCCACCAGTCCTGGAGAAATGGTTGCTGATAATTGCCTAGGTAAAATCCAGGACACAGGATTTAACAGGACAATCATAAACTTCATCAAATAATTCAGGAGTTTAAAGAAGACACAAGGAAACACTCAGTGAAACGAAGGAGAAAGAGCTTGAGGAGAACAACAGCTGACCCAAGAAACCCCAAGCCTAAGGCTGAAGGACACGATGACAGTGCAGGACTTGACGGGGGAATTCAACAAGGACATGACAGGAAGTCTATACTAATACATCTTTCATTTACGGAAGCTAGTTTTGCCAGATATATTGCTGTAGGCTTCCTGTCATCGTCCTTTACAACTTGGATTGCTTTGTTACAGATGTCTGGATTTCATAATTTTTATTTAGAAGTCAGCTGTTATTCTGTTGGGTTTTCCTTTATATGTGACTTACATTTTTTTCTCTTGAAGCTTTGAATACATCTTCATTGTTGTGTATAAAATTTATATACAACAAACCAAACTTTAAGAAAATACACAAAACAATATTTTGGGCAGAAGAGGGGAATGAGTATAACAGAGAGAATGTGGAAAGAAATACAGAATTATAAATTGCCAAAACACAAAATACCATTCTGAACACAGGTAACAACACTCAAACTCACCAACACAATGACTGCAGTTAACACATTCATTTCAATAACAGCTTTTAATATCCAGGACCTCTGTTCTCCAACCAAAAGACACAGGCTGAATGGGTGGACCAAGAAACAAAATCCACCTCTCTGTTGTCTATCAGAAACACAGCTGAGCTTTACACAGAGGTACTGCCTCACAGTACAAGGACGTATAAAAGTACACCAGTCAGATGAGACCAGGACACAAGCAGGTGTCACTTTCCTAATAGCCAACAAAATAGACTTCCAACTAAAACCAGTCAGAGGAGATAAATAGAAACACCCCATTCTAATCAAGGAACAGTTAACCAAGAAGACTTTACTATCCTAAAAATGTATGCATTAAACTCCGGGGCACCCAATTTCATTAAAAAATGTGCTATTGGATTTAAAGACACAGACTAACATCAGTCTAGTAAGAGTAGGTGATTTTAGTACAGATCATCTGGATACAAATAATCAGAAGTGTCAGAATTAATTGATATTATAATCAAATGGACTTAACAGATATGTGCAAGATATTCTATCCGAACACTAAGGAATTCACATTCTATTTAGCAGCACATGAAAGCTTTTCTAAAATAGACCACATTCTGAGACACAAAACCAATCTTTACAAATTAAAAAAAATTGAAATAGCTCCCTGTATCCTATCCAACCACAATGCGATAAGACAAAACTGATAGCAAACAAATCTCTAATAAATACACAAATTCCTGTTGATTTAACAAGTCATTACTAAATAAATTAATGGGTCAAAGAAAAAAATCAAGAAGGAAAAAAAAGAGAAAAAAGAGATACTATAGGGGAAGAAGTGGAATCATCCTTATTTTCAGATGACATGATAAAACACATGAAAGCTTCCAAAAATTCCACCAGAAAACTTCCAGAAACAATAAAAAAGTCAGCAATATGGCAGGACACAGAATCTACTTTCATGGACCACTAACTTTTCTATATGCCAACCATAAACACAGATAAAGAGATCATAGATACACACGTAGACATTCACAATAATCTCAAAGACAGCAAAATATCTAAGAATAAACCTAATCAAGGAAGTAAAGGACCACTACAATGAAAACTTTAAGCCTTTTAAGAAATAGATAACACTATTAAGAAACAGATAAAAATAAATAGAAAATGGAGACATAGCAGTCATAGATTAGTAGAACTAATATTGTGAAAGTAACCACTTTACCAATAGCACTTTATAGATGTGATGCAATTGCAATAAAAACCCCAATCTTCTTCTTCATAGAAATAGAAAAAGAGGTACCCTAAAATTCATATGAAACCACAAAGGACCCTGGGTATCCAAAACAATCCTGAAAGGGAAAAAAAAATGCTGGAAGGATTACAATCTCAGATCTTAAGATACATCACAGAACCATAGTTATAAAAACAATGTGGTACTGGCATAAAAACAGACGTATAGACAGATGGAACAAAACTGAATATCCAAACATGAGGATACATACATAGCTTTAACCTTTTAGTATTTGACAGAGACGCCAAAAGACATAAGCGGACAAAAAGAAAGCAGCTTCAGCAACTGGTGCTATGAAAACTGGATATCCACATGGAAAAGAATGAAATTAAATCTGTACCTATTACCTTGCACAAAAACTAACTCCAAATGTATCAAAAGCACAGAAGTGAAACCTGAAACCCTGAGGTTGCTAGAAGAAAATGTAGGCAGTACCCTACATGATGTGTGTGTAGGAAAGAACTTCCTGAATATACAGAGAACCCAAAAATCAAGCAGCAAAACCCAGAACCACCCCCTCCAATGACTTATTTGAAAAGTGGGCCTGGAACCAGAACAGAGTGCAGAGAGTTCTTAGAGGGAAAAAAATGGCTTAGAAATATCTCAAGAATGTTCTATATTCTGAATATTAATCCTCTGTCAAGTGTGTAGCCAACCAAGATTCTCTCTGAGTCTGTGGGCTTCATCTCCAGCCATTTGATTACCTCTTTAGTTGTGCAGAAGCTCTTTTGGATGAAGTCCAGCTTGTCAATGTTGGTCCTAAATTCTTGGACAAATGGAGTCCTATTAAAAAAGAAGTAGAGACAACTATGGAATGCTGAGTGGGAGAAACAGTCTTCACCAGGAAAGGACATAGTAATTGATTACCCAGTACCAAATGGTAATCCCTGAAAGCATACATACAAGTACATACAAGTAACACCACACGAATTGGACAGGTTATATTTAGAAATGCCTATTCCTATGTGTATATGCTTGTAACAATTAAGGAAAAAGGAGGACATGAATTTGAAAGAGAGCAAGCAGGGGTATATGGGAAAATGATATAATTATAATCTTGAAAACAAAGAAAAAATAAAATGAATTAGAGATTGGGAGAAACCACGCAGTTCTTGACAGTGGTCAGGAAACATTGCAAGCCTTTGAACTGGATATTAAGTTTTCAAAATGTTTTTTTTCTTTCCTCTTTGAAATATGAACACTTAGCTTCTTCAAATCTTTGAAGATCCAAAGGGATATCTGGGCTATCCTCTTAGTTCTTCAGTAACTCCAGTGACTATCTTGATTCATCATGGGGAGGGTAATGATGATATGGTTGCTGTTTTGTTTTTTCTGTTATCAATCTGCATTTAAATTTTCCTGACTTCTTCTCAGGCACCCTGTGTAAAGTCTTTGTAGTATTTACAGTTCATGAAAAGTGTACTTGTAAGTTGTTCTTTCCTTAGGCAAGCCAAATGTGTTAAATGATGTTACTTTTCACACAAACATCAATTCCCTTTTCCAAATTACTTTTGATGTTCTCCTTGGAGCTCCCAGCAGTCTGCATGTATAGAGGTACACTCTCAATTTATAAAATAGAGGTGTTGCTGAAGATTCTGCTCAAAATTTTCAAATTGAATCCTACTGTTTCTGTGACTGAGTTATAAAAATCAAATTTATGTTTCCCTGGGGCAGAGGGAGATCCTGTAATTGTCTTAATTAAAACTTCTTTTCGAGCAAGAGTACACAGTGAGAACAGCATCTTGTACTGTGGACGTTTCTAGACTCTGAGTCTCAGGATAAGATTAGGTTGGTTATAAATGTTCTCCTGGCTCTCTGTCATGGCAGAGGCTCTGGTCATCTTTCTGAGATCTTTACATTACAAAGGATGATCCAGGAACTAGCATCTGCTGTGCTGTTGGTTCAGCTGTGATGGTGCCACGAGCCAGGCTTTTACAAAATTAATGTGGCCTAGACACAAATACTACAAACTTTTGACTTTGAGGACAACTGAATTTTAAAAGTCTGTCTTATCATGTGCATTGGAATTCTCTGGTTTTCCTTAGCTTGTGTTCTGCTCCTCAGTTCTGGGAGAGTCTGACACTCAAAAGTGGAAACCAGACCACTAAGAATGGAAATACTTATTCACCAGTCAAGACAATGTAGATATGATTTCCCTGAACTTTATTAATACAGTTTTATCAAATTTTGTGTCTAGTTTTGATTTTGAGAGTGTTCATCTCTCTTGAATATATGTGAAAAACTATACACACAGAAAGGAAGCACATAAGAGCTGAGAATAACTGACAGGAAGGAGGGGAAATATTAAATTTAGAGAACATTTTGGCTGGAAATGTAGAGAAAAGTGGTTATTACTTGTCTGCAATTTTTCATCATGTTTCTATTTTCCTCAAAGTTTACCATTCTACATTCATATTATCTTATTGATTTTGATGTTATTTTTTCAGTTATGCATATCTAACTTCTAACTAATATACTTGCTAAGGGCTATTTTGAATTATTCTGTGGATGATTCGGAAATCTTAAGTATACACTCCTGAGTACAGATAGAAAAATTGAAACTCCAGGCTCCACCCACAGTTATGTTAATTCAAGAATGTCTGCTGTAATCCTCAAAGCACTGTGTGGGAAGCCTGACCACTCAGCCCACACATTCTCAGTAAACACAGTTGTACAGCTGAAGGGACCCTTTTGATGCTCCACTCTGGTTTGAATACTTGGAGTCTCATTTAATGGAGTACCTGACATTAATGGAAAAATTAGCTAGTCCACCAATGCTGTAAAGTAAAAATGATTACATAGAGTCCAGCCTGGGAAGCAGTTGGCTATCTGTAGATCTTCATTTCTCTCTCTTCTCCTCCAAATCCAATCCCCCAGTCTTATTCCCAGCTCTGTAGCAGACCCCCTGCTTGGTCTCCCTTCCTCTTCCTGCCCCTATCTCCACTGGGTTATACAGATTTTTCCCTCCAATTTTCTTCTCCATACTCATTGTTTTATCCCAGTGCCCAACTCCATCAGGTACTCTCTGGGAACCTGCCAGCTATGCCTATCAGAGAAGCAAGTAGACTAGCAAAGCATGTGGGTTGGCTTCAGATCTCCACTCTTCCTCCTTGCCTCCAAATCTAACTCCTAAGTCTCATTCCCAGCTCTGTAGAATACTACCTGTTGTGGTCTCATCTCTCTTTGCCCCAATTTCAGGGAACTAAGCAGATCCTCCTTTTGAGACTCCCCTCAGCAACCCACTCATATACCATACCTATTCCTAAGTGTCAGTTACCAATCAATACCTAGAAACACATTTTACCTGGAACCTCCAATGGCCACACCTATCAGGATCCCAGAAGAATTTTCTACCAGGCAACACACATCAACTACACTCTTCTGAGAACCAGAGACGGTAACAGAACCCAAGGAAAAAAAAACCCACCCAGCAAAGGCAAGACCATACATCAGCACACACAATTACAATCTCCCCAAACCCAGATGCCTGAACATCATCATACAGCCAGTACAACATGTCTCCACTAGAGCCCAGTAACCCTACCATTGTAGGCTTTGAGTATTGTAACATTGCTTAAGCATAAGTCAAAGACCTTAAAATAGCCTTTATAAATATAATAGAGGTCCTTAAAGAAGAATCCCTTAAGGAAACCTATGAAATTACAAATAAACAGTGGGAAGAAATGAATAAAACAGTTCAAGACTTGAAAGTAGAAATAGAATCAATAAAGAAAACACAACCTGAGATAAATCTGGAAATGAAAAACAGAACTCATCTTCTGGAACCCAAACAGGAACCTGAGAGATAAACCTCACCAACAGAATACAAGAGATGGAAGAAAGACTCTCAGAGACTGAAGACGCAATAGAAGAAATGGATACCCTGGTTAAAGAAAGTGTTAAATCTAAAAAAGAAATCTGGCAGAAAATCTTGGGGCACTATGAAAAGACCAACTCTAAGAATAATAGACTTGAAGAAGGAGAAGAAATTTAGGTCAAAGGCACAGAACATACTTTCAACAAAGTGATAGAAGAAAATTTACCTAACCTAATGAGGGAGATGCCTATCAAAGTACAAGAAGTATACAGAACACCAAGTAGACCAGTCTAGAAAAACGTCCTCTCAACACCAAAACACTAAGCATGCACAATGAAGAAAGAATATTAAAAGCTGCTAGGGAAAAAGAGAAAGTAACATGTGAAGGCAGACCTATTAGAATAACACTTGACTTCTCAATGGCGACCCTAAAATACAGAGGGGCCTAGACATATGGTCTGTAGATTCTAAAAGACCACAAATGCCAGCCCAGACTACTATGGCAAGCAAAAATTTCAATCACTGTAGATGGAGATAACAAGACATTCCACGAGAAAGTAAAATTTAAGGAATATCTATTCACAAATCCAGCCCCCAGAAGCTGCTAGAATAAAAACTCCAACCTATAGAGTTTAACTGATGAATCTTACAGCAAAGACAAACTAGTTCATTCCTATTTAGAATTAAATCTCTGTTTCTCAAGGATTGTACTATGCCCTAGCTGTAACCTTAACTACAAATGGTTTCTGTTCTGTCTGTTCCAAGGAATGCCAACCATGCCCTTGTTTCAAAAGATAATTATGGTCATCTGTTGTTATGACCACCTTGTTATGACTATTTTGCTTTGACCACCTTGAAATTTGCCTTTGATTCAGGAGGATGTTACAAGCAACTTATTATGCTTGTGTTCTGCTTCTGTAGCCCTGTCTACATGCCTGCCAAATACCCCACTTGGAAACTCCCTACTCTTGGACTATAAAAGCCTGCATCTTACCCATGTCCAATGCTAATCTCTTGAAAGCTGCCTTTAGAGGGAGAGATAGCTCATGTACACAAATAAAAAAGCTTGCTTTACTTAATTGCTTGCTTTAATTAATTTGGGAATTATTTGGGTTGGTGGTCTCTCTCCTTGTATCTGTGGGATTAACATAACCACCACCAATAAACAATCCCAGAGCAGCAAATATAAAGAGGGGAAACACACACACACACACACACACACACACACACACACACACACACATCACCCCCACCCCACCCCCACCATTACAACCCTCCCACCACAATGATAAAATAACAGGAGCCAGCAAACACTGCTCAGGGATATCTCTCAACATCAATGGCCTCAATTTCCCAGCAAAAAGACAGTATACATTTTTCTACTGCATCCAAGAAACAGGACTTAACATAAAGGATAGATATCATCTCAGTGTAAAGGATGGAAAAAAAGTATTCTAAGCAAATGGACCTAAGCTGTCATAGCCATTATATATATATCTGGTTCTTTGTACAAAGTTGGGAGGGAAAAAAGGGAAGGGGGAACCCTGCTTGGTCACCACACAGATAATGTGGCATCATGAGCCCCCTGTCCCACTGGCCCTCAGCCCAGCCTCCTGGTGGTCGTGGCTGGCTCACATCTCATTAGAGTATGTGTTGTTGGGGGAGGCAGAATATTGAGTCTGCGGTTGATTCATGGCACCCTGCGCTGGCCCCATGGCTGCGTTCTGGGCTGCCTGTTGCATATGTGGGTTTTTCCAGGCTCTAGTGGTTCATTCCCCCTGAGCTTTGCTGAAGCTGTCCCCACTGCCCTGGTAGAACTTATGAACCATGCTAAGGGCGATGAAGGAAAAGACAGCCACAACTGTAAACATGACCGTGGGAATGAGCATCACTACCGCTGAGCCAATGTTTTTCCCGAAGAAGGAGATGGTGGCGATCCAGCCACAGACACCCCATCCTGGAATTCCCACAGCTTGGATGATGCTGATGACCAACTGTGCCATGAAGGTGAAGAAGAAGGCCATGAAGCTGAAGGAGCTGTCTGTCACATCCAGAGGTAGTAGACGCGCTTGGTCAAGCTGAGATGATAAGGAGGGATGTCTGCCTCGAAGTCTTGGTAGAAACATGGCTTCAGTGGGATGAATTTGGGCAACGGTGGGAAGTTGTTCACTTTCTCCGCCGTGATGGACCAGCCAGCCCAGAAGTCTGCTCACAACTTTTTGTACTGAACAACCCCAATCACTCAGCTGCATAAAGGCAGTCGCCTTGCACCGCGCTGAGCTGCGCTGCACCTCCAAAACAGATTTCAAATCAAAACTAAATAGAAGAAATAGAGGACAGTACATACTCATCAAAGGAAAAATCTGTCAAGAGGACATTGCAATCCTTTTGTTGTTGGATATTTATTTGTTTGTCAGCAGCTGTGCAGCCTAGTCTCTGATTAGTGTATGAATGGATGTGCATGAGGCAAAGCCTGTGGAGATGGTGTCTCATTGGCAAGTATCAGTGGACCACAGGGAATTGATGGATAAGGCTGGATTGGCGTGGCTTGTGGGCTCTTTTCTCTCTCATTATATTGTTGATTCTTTTTGATGGTTCTTAGTTTCACTTTGTCAGTCACATCCGCAACAGCTGTAGTTTTCCCTGGAAATTCTGTTTTCTTGAATATTTTCCCCCTTAGAATCAGCAGGGGGCTAATGCTTCTTACATTTCTTATTTGGAATGACTAATTCCTAATCCTAGGAACTTTTCTGAATCAATAGAGGCAGTTAAAATTAATGGGTCTTACTTTCATAATTGTCCTAAGGAAAAGGTAGTTAGAACCACCTTGTGGAGAAGGAGACTCATAGAAAAGCAGTGGCAGGAAATAATATGTGAAAACAACACTTGGAACATTAACCATGTCTCACAGTTCTGGAAAGGAGAGTAAGGCATGCACATACAGAATAGGGCAAAAAGCCTCAGGAGTACACATAGTACCAACTGTTGAGAATAAGTTTCCTGGACACCAAGCATGTAGAATCAATGGTAGGATCTTGTAGGATCCAATGGGAAGAACACAATGCAAAATGTGGGATGGATAGATCCATCTTTACCATACACATCAGCTTAGGTGGAAGAAGTATGGTACAGTGAGATGGGAAGAGTGCCTTTTCAAAGCCTGTCTTTTATAGAGAGATTGACACATGGAACCCTCCTGAGGAAAAGGAAATTGGGTAAAAGCCTATCTTATGGACATGAAAGACTTGTGTGGGTTTGAATGTTCTTGTCCTTAAAGCATTGTACCCATTTCTATTACTTTCCAATTTCGTAATTGCAAGTAGCTGTCAGCTGACATAGTGTTGCTAGAGCAGGATGTGTCTGGCTTGATATTTAGTTTGATTTGCAAAACTGCTGAACTCCATGTCTAGAATAAGGTTATGTAGGGCATGGGAAAGTATATTTGGGGAAGCGTAAAGGAGAACAATGGGGGCTTTTATAATGATTACAATGCATTTCTTAAAATACGATATATTTCTTAAAAATGAAAAAATAGGAGCTAATAATAAAGCTGTTTATGTAAGCCAGTAGGAAAAAAAACTCTGTTAAAGTATAAATAAAAATGACGTGAGCTATTTGGGACCACTTGAGTGCAATCCACCTGGTGGAGAAACATTTTCTTTATGCTGACACCCTTTTCCCCATCTCAGGACCTGAACCAGAGCATAGGCAGGACCCTGACATTTATTTATGTTTTTACATCCCAATCAAAGTTTCCCCTTCCTCCCCTCTTCCCAGTTCCTACCCTGCCCTACCCTCTCCCTTCCTCCCCCCCCCCCACACCCCATCCATTCCTCCTCTGTTTCTCTTCAGATACAGGCAGGCCTCCCATGGGTATCAGCCACCCATGGTATATCAAGTTGCAGTGAGACTAGGCACCTCCTCTTCTATGAAGGCTGGATGAGGAAATCCAATAGGAGGAATGGGTCGCCAAAGCAGGCAACACAGGCAGAGACAGCCCTGCTCCCACTGTTACGGGTCTCACAGGAAGACCAAGTTAGATACATGCAGAGGGCCTAGGTCAGTCTCATGCAGGATTCTGGTTGTCGGTTCACTCTCTGTGAGCCCCTATGAGCCCAGGTTAGTTGAGTCTATGGGTTTTCTTGTGGTGCCCTGGACACCACTGGGTCCTACAATCTTTCCCCTCCTTCATCTGTGGTGTTCCCTGAGCTCCACCTAATGTTTGGCTGTGCGTCTTTGAATCTGTTTCCATTAGTTGCTGGGTGAAACCTCTCTGATGACAATTGGGGCTAGGCATCAATCTATGAGTATAGCAGAATATCATTAGGAATTACTTTATTGAGGTTTTGTTTGTTTGTTTGTTTGTTTGTTTGTTTTCCAGTCATGTTTGGTTCTATCCTAGGTCTCTCCGATAATCACCTTTAAGTCTTGTTCCTAGAGGTGAGTTCTCTTTCAGGGTCTCTAGCTGTGCTAGTCATTAGTTGGTCACTCCCACAATTTCTGAACCATCTTTACCCCAGCACATCTTGAAAGCAAGACAAATTGTAGTTTGAAGGGTTTGTACCTGGGTTGGTATCCCTGTCCCTCCACTGGAAGACTTGAATGGTTACAGGAGATGTCTGATTCATGCTCCTCATCCCTCATTACTAGAAGTCTTAGCTAGGGTCACCCTAGTAGATTCCTGGGAGTTTCAATTGCTCTAGGTTTCTAGTTTATCCCGGAGATGCTCCCAGATTTCAGTTGTCTCTCCCAGTACTCTCTTCCTCCACCTTCCACCCACCTGATGCCTCCTGGTCCCCATTCCCCTTTCCATGCCCCTCCCACCTCCCACTGGCAATGTTTACTCTATTTCCCTTTCACTGTGAGAGTCATGCATCCCCACCTTGAGCCCTCCTTATTATTTAACTTCTCTGGGTCTTTGGGTTATAGCATGGTTCCTCTTTACTTTAGAGCTAATATTAACTTGAGTGAGTAAGTACATGATACCATGTTTGTCTTTCTGGGTCTGGGTTATCTCATGCAGGATGATCTCTTCCAGTTCCATTCATTTACCAGTAAATTTCCTGGTGTCATTTTTTTTTTTAACCACTGAGTAATACTCCATTGTATATGTACCACATTTTTCTGTATCCATTCCTCAGTTGAGGGACATCTAGGTTATTTCCAGTTTGTGGCTATTATGATATGAATAAAACTGCTATGAACATAGTTGTGTAAATGTCCTTGTGGAGCATCCTTTGGGTATATGCCCAGGAGTGGTGTAGCTGGTTCTCGAGGTAGTCCAGTTTTCTGAGAAACCACCATATTGTTTTCCAAAGTGACTGTACAAGTTTGCACTCCCACCAGCACTGGAGGAGTGTTCCTCTTGCTCCACATCCTCTTCAGCATGAGCTATCACTTGTGTTTTTGATCTTAGCCATTCTGACAGGTTTAAGATGGATTCTCAGAGTCATTATGATTTACATTTCCCTGATGGCTAAGGATGTTGGACATATCTTTAAATGTATCTCGGCTGTTTGAGATTGCTCTGTTGAGAATTCTCTGTTTAGATCTGTATCCCATTTTTAAATTATTTTTTATATTTAGTTTCTTGATTTCTTTATATATTTAGAATATTAACTCCTTGTCAGATGTGGGTTTGGTGAAGATCTTTTTCCATTCTGTAGGCTGTCATATTATCTGCTTGACAGTGTCTTTTGCCTTACATAAGGTTTTCAGTTTCATGAACTCCCATTTGTTAATTGTTGATCTTAGTGCCTTTGGGATTATTGTTTTGTTCAGGAAGTCTCCTGTGCCAATGTGTTTCTTTTCTATCAGGGTCAGTGTAACAGGTTTTATGTGAGTTCTTTTGTCTACTTAGACTTGAGTTTTGTGCGGGGGAGATAGATAAGGATCTATTTGCATTCGTCTACATTCTGATATCCAGGTAGACCAGCATCATTTTTTACAGATGCTTCTTTTTTTCCATTGTATAGTTTTGACTTTGTCAAAAGTAGTGTCCATAAGTGTGTGGATTTAGGTCTGGGTCTTTGATTTGAATCCATTTATCGATCTGTCTGTTTTTATGCCAATATTATGCAATTGTTTTTATTACTATATATCTGTAGCAGAGCTTGAAATCAGGGATTGGTGATGCCTCCAGAAGTTCTTTTATTGTACAGGATTGTTTTACCTATCCTAGTTTTATTATTTTTCCATATGAATTTGAGCATTGTTCTTTCAAGGTCTGTTTGGAATTGTGATGGGGACTGCATTCCATCTGTAGGTTGCTTTTGGTAAGATGGCCATTTTTACAATGTTAATCTTACAGATCCACTAGCATGGGAGATCTTTCCATTTTCTGATATCTTCTCCAATTTCTTTCTTCAAGTACTTGACGTTTTTCTCATACAGGTCTTTCACTTGCTTGGTTAGAGTTGTTCCAATGTGTTTTATATTATTTGTGGCTATTGTGAAGGGTGTTATTTTCCTGATTTTTTTTCTCAGCCTGTGTATCATTTGCACATAGGAAGGTTATTGATTTTTTTTAGTTAATTTTGTGTTCAGCTGCTTTGCTGAAGGAGTTTATCTGCTATAGGCCTTCCCTGGCAGAATTTTTTTGGGTTGTTTGTGTATATTATCATATCATCTGCAAATAGTAATAGTTTGACTTCTTCCTTTCCAATTTGTATCCCCCTGATCTCCTTTTGTTGTCTTATCATTCTAGCTAAAACTTCCAGTACTATTGGTTAATATGGAGAGAATGGACAAATTATCTTGATTTAAATAAACTTGCTTTGAATTTATATCCATTTAATTTGACGTTGGCTGTTGGCTTGCTGCATATTGCTTTTATTATATTTAGGTATGTTCCTTATATCCTTGATCTCTCCAAGACTTTTATAATGAAGGGGTGTTAGATTTTGCCAAAGGCCTTTTCAGCATCTAGTGAGATGATATGTAGTTTTTTTCTTTCAGGTTTTCTTATATGGTGGATTATATTACATCAACAGATTTTCATATGTTGAACCACCCCTGCATCTCTGGGATGAAATCCACTTGATCATGGTAAATAATCTTTTTGATGTGTTCTTAGATTTGGTTTGCTAGTATTTTATTGATTATTTTTGAATCTGTGTTCATGAGGAAAATTGGTCTGCAATTCTCTTTGTTGAGTCTATGTGGTTTGGGTATCAGGGTAACTGTGCACTCATAAAATGAATTTGGCAATGTTCCTTCTCTATTTTGTGGAATAATTTGAGGAATATTGGTATTAGCTGTTTTTTGAAGATCTGATAGAATTCTGCACTAAATTAATCTGGCCCTGGGATTTTCTTTTGGAGACTTTTAATGACTGCTTCTAATGTCATTGGGAGTTATGGATCTATTTAAAGTATCACTGATCTTAATTTTAATTTTGGCAAGTGATACGGAGAAAAATTGTTCATTTCTTTTAGATTTTCCAATTTTGTGGAGTACAGGTTTTTTTTGAAGTATGACCTAATGACTCCTTGGATTTCTTCTGTATCTGTTGTTATGGCTCCCTTTTTGTTTCCAATTTTGTTTATTTGGAAATTTTCTCTCAGCCTTTTAGTTAGTTTGGATAAGAGTTTGTCTATCTTGTTGACTTTCTCAAAGAGCCAACTGTTTGTTTCATTCATTTTTTGTATTGTTCTCTTTGTTTCTATTTTATTGATTTTAGCCCCCAGTTTGATTATTTCTTTCATCTAATCCTCTTGGGTGTGTCTGCTTCTTTTTCTTTTAGAGCTTTCAGGTATGCTGTTAGGTCTCTGGTATAAGAATTCTCTAATTTCTTTCTGCAGGCATCTAGTGCTATGAATTTTCCTCTTAGTACTACTTTCATGGCGTCCCATAAGTTTGGATATGATGTACATTTATTTTTATTGAATTCATGAATGTGTTTAATTTCTTTCTTTATTTCTTCCTTTACCTAGTGGTAGATTGGTACTGAACAATTCAGTAGAGTTGTTCCTATGAGTTTATATGCTTTCTGTTATTGAAATCTAACTTTAATAATGGGGTTATTTCAATTTTCTTGTATCTGTTGAGATTTGATTTGTGACCAAGTATATGGTCAGTTTTGGAGGAGGTTCCATGAGGTATTGGAAAAAGGTGTATTCATTTGTGTTTGGGTGAAATGTTCTATAGATATCTGTTAGGTCCATTTGAATCATAGTGTCTGTTAGTTCCATTATTTCTTTGTTTGGTTTCTGTCTGAATGACCTATCCATTGGTGAGAGTGGGGTGTTGAAGTCTCCCACCATTAATGTGTGATGTTTGATGTGTGATTTAAGCTTTAATAATCTTTCTTTTACAAATGTGGGTGCCCTTGCATTTGGGATATACATGTTCAGAATTGAGACAGCATCCTGATGGATTTTTTCTTAATGAGTTTGAAATGTCCTCCATCTCTTTGACTAAGTTTGGTTTGAAGTCTATTTTGTTAGCTATTAGGATAGCTACACCAGCTTACTTTTTAGGCCAATTTTGGTTGGAAAATCTTTCTTTGAGGTAATGTCTATCTTTGATGTTGTGGTGTGTTTCTTGTATGCAGCAGAAGGATGGGTCCTGTTTTTGTATCCATTCTGTTATCTTGTGTCTTTTTATTGGCAAATTGAGCCCATTAATATTGAGAGATATTAATAACCAGTACTATTAATTCCTATTATTATTATTTGTTGTTGGTAGTCTCTCTCTCTCTCTCTCTCTCTCTCTCTCTCTCTCTCTCTCATGTGTGTGTGTGTGTGTGTGTGTGTGTGTGTGTGTGTGCTTTCCTTCTCTGGATTTTTCTGGTGTGAGATTATCTGTGTTTTTGTGGGTATAGCTAAATTCTTGGGTTAGAGTTTTCCTTCTAATACCTTCTATGGGGTGGATTTATGGATAGATATTGTTTAAATTTGAGTTTCTCATGAAATGCCTTGCTTTCTCCACCTATGGTGGTTGAAGATTTTCTAGGTATAGTAATCTGGGTTGGCATCCATGGTCTTTTAGAGTCTGCATGACATCTGTTCAGGTCTTTCTGTTTTTTAGAGTCTCTGTTGAGAAGTCAGGTGTAATTCTTATAGGTCTATCTTCATATGGTACTTGACCATATTCCTTTGCAGTTTTTAATATTCTTTCTTTGTTCTGTATATTTAGTATTTTGATTATTATGTGACTCTGTAAATTTCTTTTCTGATTGAATCTATTTGGTGTTCTGTAAGCTTCTTCTATCTTTATCTGCATGTTCTTCCTTAGGTTAGGAAAATTTTCTTCTATGATTTTGTTAAATATATTATCAGGGTTTTTTGTGCTGAGATTCTTCCCCTTCTCCTATTCCTATTATTCTTAGGTTTTGTCTTTTCATGGTGTCCCAGATTTTCTGGATATTTTGTGCTTGGAGGTTTTTAGATTTAACATTTTCTTTGACTGATGAATCTATTTCTTCTATCATATCTTCAACACCTGAGATTCTCTCTTCCATCTCTTGTATTCTGTTAGTGATGCTTGCATCTGTAGTTCCTGCTCATTTGCCCAGATTGTCCATTTCCAGAATTCCCTTAGTTTGTGTTTTCTTTTTTTTTGGTTTTTCGAGACAGGGTTTCTCTGTGTAGCTTTGTGCCTTTCCTGGATCTTGCTCTGTAGACCAGGCTGGCCTTGAACTCACAGAGATCCACCTGCCTCTGTCTCCCGAGTGCTGGGATTAAAGGCGTGCGCCACCAATGCCCAGCTAGTTTATGTTTTCTTTATCGCTTCTATTTTGATTTTCATGACATGTATAGTTTCCTTCATCTGTCCCCCCACATCACCCTTGGCTTTCTCGACACTCTTTAGGGGATTTGTTGATTTCCTCTAATTTTTTGTTATCTTTCATTGATTTCTTTAAGGGATTTTTTTTTTCATTTCCTCTTTAGGGACCTTAATCATCTTTATAAAATTGTTTTAAAGGTCATTTTCTTATACTTTGGCTGCATTAGAATGTTCAAGTCTTGCTGTCATAGGATAGCTCGGCTCTGGTGGTGCCACATTGCCCTGGCTGTTGCTGATTGTATTTTCACACTGGCATTTAGGCATCTGGATTTGGAATGATTAATTCTAATCCCTGATTTCTGAGTTTGTCTTTGTTGGATGGATGTTTTGTTCCTTGGTTTCTGTTTCTTCTTCTTCTTCTTCTTCTTCTTCTTCTTCTTTTTTTTTTTTTGTTGATTTCTAGTCTAATTCGGAATCTCTGTCCAAATTGGGACGGTCTTCTATAGGTTAACTTGGCCTTTGGTGGAGCAGGGGGGTCTTTATTCTTCTGACTGGTATGACCTACACCGGAACAGCTGGTGTCTGCTCAAGCTGTGGGGCTTGTGCCTGAGTGGTGTATGTCCACTGCAGTTGGGGGCAGGGTCCAGTAGAGGGGCTATCATGAACTGGGATGGCGTGGGCTGTGGGAAGGGTCTTGGGATACAGAATCTAGAGAGTGGGGCTGTTCTACTCATAGGCAGGTCACTCACTGCTTCTGGTTGCTATGGCCTGTGCCTGAGTGGAGGAATTCCACTGGGGTTGGGGGCAGGGCTCAGCGGCAGTGCCTGCAAGGGGCTGGGAAGATATGAGCAGAGGGGAGGGTCCTGGGGAACAGAATCCCACATTGCAACTCTTAACATCTGTGGCCCAAACACAAGGGAATCCAAGTTCATAAAAGAATCACTATTACAGCTTAAATCACACATTGATTTCCACACACTGATAGTGTGAGACTTCAATACCCCACTCTCACCAAAACAAGTCACGCAGACAAAAACTAAACAGAAATGGTGGAGCTAACAGACATTATAAACCAAATGGAACTAACAAACATTTGCAGAACATTTTACCCAAACACAAAAGAATATAACTTCTCAGCACCTTATTGAACATTCTCCAAAATTGACCAAATACTCAGACACAAGAATCAACAGATACAAGAAAATTGAGATAACTCACTGCATCCTATCAGACCACCATGGATTAAAACTGGATGCCAGCAACAACAAAAACAGCAGACAGCTTACAAACTGATGGAAACAACTTACTATTGAGTGAAAAATGGGTCAAAACAGAAATAAGCAAGAAATCTAAGACTTTCTAGAATTGAATGAAAATAAATGTGCAACATACCCAAACTTATGGAACGCAATGAAAGTGTTTCCAAGAGGCAAGTTCATAGCACTGCATGTTCATAGCACTACATAAAAAATTTTGGCAGACCTAATATGAACAGTAAACCTCAAAGTTCTAAAAGAAAAAGAATAGAACCAAAAAGAGTAGACACCAAGAAATTATCCAACTCAGTTCTGAAATCCAGGAAATAGAAATAAACAAATAAAATACAAATAATCTGTGGAACAAAGAACTGGTTCTTTGAGAAAAGAAGATTGCCAAACCCTTATCCAAATTAACTAAAAGGCAGAGAGAATATATCCAAATCAACAAATTTAGAAACAAAAAGATGGACATAACAACAGACACTGTGAAAATCTAGAGAATCATAAGGACTTCCTTTAAAAAATTTCACTCTACCAAATTTGAAAATCTAAAAGAAATGTTCCTTTGATACATACCACTTACTAAAGTTAAATCAAGATCAGATAAGCAATTTAAACAGACCTATAATCCTTAGTGAAGTACAGCAGTTTTCTCCTGCTCTCTCTTGTCTCTGTTTCTTGCTTCAGATCCCTCTTTATCTGCTTTCAGAGTGACAGGACATAAAGACAGAAAAATTATGTGGACACAGGAAGATAAATGAACCTTTCCTTCTGGAGTCTACCTGGGGCTTCTTGTCAGCTGAGAATTTATAATTCCAGCACAATTAATAACATTCGTCATAAATGTTGCCCATATAGAGACACTAATCCTTTTTATATAAATATAATTTATGCTAAAACAGTAATACCATGCTTATAACCTAACCCTATAGGACCTATGTATCATCTCCTTTTCTATTGCTTCAATATTTCACCATGACTAAGACAACTTACAAGAAAGTGTTTATTTAGGCTTATAGCTCCAGAGGGATAAGAGCCTGTCACCATCACAGCAGGGGAATGTGGTAGCAGGCAAACATCCACCTGGAGCATCAAGTTGAGAGATCACATTTTAAACCCTAATCATGAAGCAGAGAGAATGGAATGAAATGAAGCATCAAAGCCCACCTCCATACTTCATCCAGCAAAGCCAGACCCAAGCCCTACCACCAACTGGGGACCAAGTATTCAAATATCTGAGCCCGCTGTGGAACAATCCTTTTCTACACTATGAATCTGTATTACTCTCATTGGTTAATAGAAAGCTGAGAGGCTGGTAGCTGGGCGGGAAGTTAGGCCGGAAAACCAAACTAAGGATCCTGAGAAGGAAAAGGGTGGAGTCAGGAGTTGCCTACAGATGCAGAGGGAGCAGGAGATGAATGCGCCATGATAGTAAAGGTACCACCACATGGCAGAGCGTAAATAAGGACTATGGGTACATTCAAAATGTAAGAGCTAGTTAGTAATAAGCCTGAACTATTGACTGAGCATTTATAATTTACATTAAGCCTCTGAGTCAATTATCTGGGAAGCGGCTGCTGGGTATTTGGGAACAGGCGGGTGGGAGAGAAACGTCCATTTGCATGAGCCTATGGGGGATCTTTTCATTCAAGCCACCACAATCTTCAAGTGCGTCTTTACTCAGATTATTTTCTGGAACATTCACAAACAAGACTATTAACTCTGTTTACAATGGAGACATTCCAACTTCCTGTATACTAATGACCTAAGAGTTTTACCTTATCAATTGCAATCCTGTCAGATGCCCCCAGGAACCATGCCATCCTAAATTCCTTAGCAACCTTTTGAAGATAACAATTTCAGACACCACCCAAATCTTATGTATGACTACTGTAAAGACTGTGAAGTGAGTCTGCTGAGAAGCTCACACCCACACCCTGACTCTCAAGTTTGTTTTATTTTCATCCTTAGCACCCCTCTTTCTCTTAGCCCTGTATTTAAAATCTATCTTAAAATGTCTTGGGGGCTGCAAAGATGGCTCAGTTGTTCCAATGCGTCCCTGTACACTCTGGGATGAGTGTGATACTAGCAGAGTATTCCTGGGGAGCGAGGGGGCATTCTCCACGTGCTGTGCTAGTCACTCTGACAGGAGAAGAGATTCCATAGAGACACTTGTGTTTTTAGGGCGCTGAAACAAAGGACCCCAAATAATGAAAATGTCTCCTGACACCCTAAAGAAATGGGTGAACCTCTGGTGATAGCCAGAGAAAGATCTTAGCTTCCCGGAAGAGATTTCACATAGCGCTGGCAACTTGCATTAACCCCTCCATAGTTCTTGACCTTTGCCTATCCTTTGGTAAAATTAAAACATTGATAGAAGAAATGTGGGGAAAGCTGGGAGTCTTTTGTTTTCTTTGTTTGGCTAAACTGTAAATAAACCTATTTTCCTTTATCAAAAATTTCCTTATTTCTTTTATAGAAGTGGTGGGTTTATGAATCTAAATTCCCCTGATAACACTGAAATGGACAGTTATTACATTTATTACTTTCTGATTCATTGCTATTTCCTTACATGAGGTTTCTCTCTATATAAAATTATTCCTAGTATAGTTTATTTAATCATGCAAGGAACACTCAGGAGAAAGTAGGATTGTACAAATATTCAGGAGGTTTCTTTAGAAGGAAGGTGCTGTGGAAAGATGCCTTTGCCTTAGTTATTCTTAGGGGGATGGTCTACTGTGAAGGATGACACACAAGAGAATACAAAAAAGAGTGTAAAACAAAACCCCACCACACACATACAGAAACATCCCTGGGGAACATGTGTAGCCTAAATGAATGGAGTTTATCACTCAAAGTATTTTCCTTTCTCTGCTGTCCTTTTCCATTCTGCTTTATTGTAGCCTGGTCTGTTGAGATTTCTAGAGGTCTCAGTTTATTTGAAACTTGGTAGGTTACCAACAAGGATGGCAGTGGTGATGGAAGTAATGATGGCCATGGTGATGGTGTTGATAGTGGTGATGGTTGTGGTACAGAGCCCAGCCCAAGGATTGCTGAACCTGCACTGATTGTATTTGTTGAGATTACAACAGAGGGCATGATTCCATTAAGGAAATGCTTTCTTGACAGTGTTCCTACCTTTTCAATTGGCATTCCTGCACTAACATAAGTATGGCTGGAGTTGTTTTCCTTTTTTATCATTCTTTGCCATATCTTACTTAGTCACTAAATGCTATCTGCTCTGAGCAACCTTGATAGATGAGGCAAAAAGCTTATAAATAACAGGTGTATTTGTAGTGCTTACCAAATAAGAAAGTAATTTATTTTTGCTGTGGCTGTATAACTGCAACAACAGATGTCTGAATATCTAAAACATAGAAGATGTTGTAAATTAGGACTTTGGTTATTAAAATACATCAAAATTTCTACCTAATCATTTATGATGTGGTAGAAAACAGTGACACTCACATGATGAGCCTCCCCCCCCCCACACACACACAAGTCACCAGCTATCTGGAATGAAAGTGAACACCTCCCTCACCAAGTAACTGTTTAGAGGTTTCCAAATATGCAAAGCAGAAATATTTTGTCACTACAAAGAAAAATTAAATAAATGCAGCAATTAAATAAGCAACATTGATTCTAACACAGAAAACACAATGTTACAGTGCCATAGTACAGAAGCTAGCAGTGTGGATGTAAATCCAACATGCTTCATTACTTAACTGGTTTGTATCATGTGATTGGCTTATAATTGTAACACTGTATCAATCCTCCTAGCCATTTGCAATGTTTGAAATTTTAAATAGCTGTATGTTGTTATGAGCTGAAGTTTACAGAAAAGAAGACACCCCCATGTCCAAGATTCTACAAGGCTAAGTAGTCAGACTCCAGAACGTTGAAATATTGTAGATAGAGAGCCAATTATCTGGAGCTACCTGAAGTGCCTTAGCAGTGTTCATCATCCACCTCTGCATCTGGGATTATCAGGCAAAACGTTTGGGAATGGCCTGACAGAACACTGGTTTTCACCAACCCTGGAGCTAAGCACGTGAGACACTATCAGAAGCCCATAGCCAGGATTCCCCCATTCGACTATAACCCACCTATCTGATGCTCTCACCAGTGTATTTTTAAAATGTCTTGATTTTGATCTTCTCTTTTCTAAACTACAAAACCTTTACAAAAACATTTCCATTTTGGAACACAGTATTTAGGGTGAGCTGACTTTATGTTCCTGAGTTGTGGTCACTCATATTTGGCTTCAGAATAAGCTCTCTCATTCTTTTGCATGGACATGATGAACTGCTAAAGTAATTTAGATTTTCCTCTATTAAAAGTGTAATGTAGTAAAATATCTTACTACAAAAAAGTGTAATATAGTAAAACATCTTATGCATAGCTTTGGAGACTGAATTTTTTCCTTAAAACAGGCTTCCTAGTTGTGTAGTTATTTTGTGAAATAATTTAAATATTTCCTTGTTGATAACTACTGTCAAATTTCAAAATATTTTGTAATTTAATGTACATAAAGTTTCATGCATATTATTTCTGTATGTTCACAATTTAAGAGCTTATTATCTTCCCTCAATCATCAAATGTATTTATTTAATTGTTGGAACACCGTCCAAGAATGGAGTCATGGGAGGAGATTTCTGAGAGCTTATGAGAAAACTCCAAGAAACCAAGACAAGAGTCTTATGACCTCAGTTTCTTCAAAAACACAGAATTATTATTATGCCCAATTCTGTGCCCCTCCCACATGTAGTGGATAGGTGTGTGTTGACTTTAATTTAGTCATTACAACTGGCTATTGTTATTTGTTTATATGCCTGTGTGGAAAAACATATTTTTGCTGCTGCTCACCTTGTGTGGCTTGCCTGCCACATATGGCTTAACCCTGTTATTGTACACTTTACTCATGTGATTCTTCTTAATCCTCAGAGTATAAATTGTCTGATGTTCTTATTAAAGTTGGATATTGTATGAGACTTCAGTCTGCCTTATTTATTTGCTTCACTTTCCCAGGTCCCACTGCCTGTTGAGAGGTAAACAATGAAGCCAGATATTTTCTCTTAAAAATACAACATTTTTACTAATCTGTTGAAAATTTTATACATGTATTCAATGTATTTCAATCACACACACCCCATTATCCACCTCTAACTCATTCCAGATTATCCCCATCCATGTACCCCAAAATTCATGTCCTCTTCCTTTTTTTTAATTTCAATTTTAATTTTTTCGAGACAAGGTTTTTCTGTGTAGACCTGGCTGTCCTGGAACTCACTGTGTAGACCAGGCTAGCCTCAAACTCAGAGATCTGTCTCTTCTGCCTCCCAAGTGATAGGATTATAGGTGTGTCCCATCACTTCGAGACTCTTTTCTAAATAATCCACTGAGTCCAATTAGTGCTGCCTACAAGCTCCTGGGTATGGTGGCATCACTGGAGTATGATCAACCAGGGGCCACACTTGTAAAGATAATGGCCTCTCCCCTAGCAGCTATCAACTGTCAATACTTCCTCCAGTATGAGTGGAGGCTTCTGAGAGCCTCCTTCATACATGCTGGAATTTTGACTGACTTGGTCTTCTGGAAGTCTTGATACCACAGTTGCTGTACATTCAAGAGGAAAGAGCAGTGTCATATCCAGAAGACACTATTTCACAACAGCCCTGAGCTCTGGCTTTTGCAGCATTTCTGCGTCTTCTTCTGTGATGTCCCCTGAGCCTTGTGGGGAAGGGTGAGATACAGATGCCCCAGTTATGTCCTTGAACTCTACAAATACTTGTTCTCTGCATTTCACCCAGTTTCAAGTGTGGGATATCTCCCCTCAAAGTTGTGAGTTATGAGGGCCCGCAGAGACCCTCAGACAGTACAGGCTATTGCAAGCTTTTAGATTGCCTACAACAAATTGATGGTAAGATTATGGCTGAAGACACCCTGTCAAGGGATTTGGAGAAATCTAACTGGCACTGACCTGGGTACTTCCACTTTGCTAGCTAGCTTTTATAATACTGGATGGTATTATATAGGCTGCCAGGGGAGAAATGTCATTAGTATTCTTACCCAGCTGTGAGTCCCAAGGGCTACAATAATGATCAGCCTGGCAAGATTAACCCATGGGTACAATAGTGGCATGAATGTTATGGCTAGAGCTAATGATGATTTGACTGAATTTAAGGCCTCCTCTCTGATTTGGGACAGCCAGGCAGAACCAGGAAAACTCCAGCTACACTCCTCCTGAGGAAGGAATTCACCTGTGGCATTGTAAGTCTGGACAAGAACCCACAGCTGGGAAGCTAATAGGTCTTGGAGTGAACCTTCCATTGTTATAATGCTAAAAGTACATAATATCAAACTGCCCTCTAAATATATATCTATATCTTTAGATAAGCTCACCTATCAATCAGTCCTTATCTGAGAGGCATCTTGGTATAGTGTATGTTAGTTAATACAGAGACTCAAATTAGTTATACCAGAAGTTGGGTGGTAAACAGGAAATTTCACTTTTGCTATTGGTGACCATCAAAGGTTTTGAAAAAGGGGGTAGTAACTTTTTGGTAGGGGTGGGGAGGGGAGTGAAATTATGATTAAAGACTTAGACCTTCAATGCAGAAAACAGATTAAAGACTCTGGACCCATTAGGTATTTATCACCATGAAATAAACATGTTGCTACTCATGGAATTTGGAGTACAATTACTTTCTATTACACAACTCCTTTAGGGTATAATTTTTCTTTTAGATCTATATGTAAATTTGTTTTAATTAGATAAAGAGGAGGGTCTATTATCTGCACACATTTAATTGTAACAATACATTTTAAACTGGTTTCTTAACATTTAAACAGCTACAGGCATATAAGAAAGAAATCACCAGAATATCTTTTTGGCCATGCATTAATAGTATTCAAGTCGATATTTCCCTAAATGCCAAGTCCTGGAGAGCTTCCTGTGTGGAACAGGTAGCTTGGGAATTTTTGTTCATGACCTCATGGAGTACCATTCATTACCCTGGAGCCAAGAACTCAGCTACAAAACACAGTCGCCCTGAGTCCACTGTGAGTAGAGCTGGTCTCTGATTTGTCCCTGCAGAATGGTTTTGGGTAAACATGTTGACTCTTCAGGGCTACTAACTCACACTTCAGGTCTGCTCCAGAGTTAAGAATGGTTCTTTGAGCTGATGCTTTACCTACTTCTTCCGAGGTACACCCTACTCTTGCTCAGTGAGTTCCATTTTCTCTCACAAATCCCAGGATTCCACATCTGAGTAAATCCACACATGTACTTTAATTTTGTTACGTATACACATTGATCCCCACTCGGGATTCAGGCCTTGGTTTTATTAGAAAAGGAGACTTACTTGAAAAAAGGAGGTTCTCTGTTTGTTGAGAGCCATAAACAAGATTTTGCTTTTAGGTAATTTAGGAGATTTTTGTGTTTGTTACTTTGGGCCTTGGTATATCTTTTAATTCCTTGCTAATATTGTTATGAGCAAATGGACGTTTGTAATGTTATACGATGTATGCAGAGTAGTTGGCCAGGCAGTGGGAGGCAGACTACTTACCTTGGGAAGCTGGCAGTCTAATCTGGATGGGACAGGATAATGGATATATGTCCACAATAATAAATAGACACTGTTTATAACCAAGAAGCAAATCACACACCACACAAATGCAGTATAAATAATGCAAGGATCTAGGGGCTCTGTTTTGTGGAGCACATTTGAAGGATGTGCTGGATAAGGAAGGCAGTCAGAGTGGGTTGAGAATGGTAGAAGCATACACTGGACTGTGCTGGGAAACGTGTATAGGGCCAGGTCAAAGAGTTGGATTTTGATTAAAAATGTTAACAATCTATTATAGTTTCTGAACTATGGGAGATGACACAATGATAAACAGATTTGTATGACAGTGGCACATAGAGCTATTTTATAGAAGGAAACTGTGAACACAGAGAAGTTAAAAAATACATGAAAGTCTATTTAATAGAGTTTCCAATGTACTCTATTTCACCATTTGACTTATTTTATGTTCTGTTTATTTAGGGAATACATATTAATTAGTCTTGGATATTTCCAAGTGAGACAATCAAGACTGTTTGAATTACTCCTTGAGACCCCTTCTAACAACTGCCAATGTTATTCTACAGTGCTCTGTCTATAACAGAGTTTAAGATCACCCTTTTTTGTTGAACTATTATTTATTATTGTGAAAGATTTTAAATTGATGTATTATACCTACTTTATGAGTGGACTTCTGGAAATTTATGGGACTTTTAAGTCAGAATAACATAAATCTATTGAAATAACAAAGCAACTACCAACTCCCAATACTTTCCCATCCTAAGAGTTCTTTCTGGTAAGTACTTATTTATGCTAAATGCCTGTTGTGAGTCATCTCAGTGACTCATTACTGTCCCAAGAACCCTATTTCATCATGAACTTCCATATTAGCAAGGTAGGAGAAAAGTGCTTTGTGGAATCCTTATTGTCTCCTACAGCTTCTAATCAGAGGGCGCATGTAATTTTTAGTTACATCTTAGTGGCTAAAGGATGTCCACCTGGCTATACCCATCTGTGAAGTAGTGGGGATGAGCTATGCCACCGTATACCCCAAATGATGGAAAGCAAGTTCTGCAGACAGTTCTAATGATCACAACAGGGACAGAGCCCCTCCTCGAAGTCCTCATGAGTACAGGTCAGAAAGAATAATGTCTTTTCAATGAAATTATTTTACTGCACTAAGAATTATTTCATCTACTGCTTAGGTCTAAAGGCTCTTAGGCCCAGAGCAAATTAGAATTTTAATATAAATGACAAGGTGACCCCTAACATGACTGGAATATGATTCTCTGTTATGAACTGATAAATGTGAGGAGAGTTTACAAAACTTCTGTCATAGAACTTAGTATTTGATCCACGCTTATATTCTGGAAGTGTGAGTTCCAGGAAGTGAATACCTTTTAATGTGAATTTGGGATGGTGAAAGAATTTACTCTAATGTATAAATAATCGTATGAAGATTACATAACTGTATGCTATTTATTCCTGAATACACTGAACTATGATTGCTCAGCTAATACCAATAGATGAATGATAAACCATTGGGGCCCCTGGTGTGTAAGGATCTCTGTATGTTTAGCATATGAGGGCACAGCATATGAACTTTTAAAGCTTTAAGTAAAAGTACTCAAATATTAGACTAAGAACCACATTTAAATTTATTTTACATCTTTTCAGCCACAGGAGGTAAAAGATTTATCATTCCAGCATAAAGTTTGGGTTCCACCTGCTCTATCTTGACATTTTAAATTCTTTAACAAAGCATTTGCTTAGGTGGAATTAGTATGTGGTGCATAAGGATGGCTGATGGAGGATAATCCAGGTGAAGTCTGGGCTTTGTACCCTTAGCCACATCTCTGGGTCCCCAGCCAGTGCCTGTGTGCTCCAGTGTTCCACATCCCAGGAGGGCCTCTGAAATCCACTGTGAAAACATGGAACATCCAAGTTCAGGTCTATGACAGTAGAAATGAAGTAGCATAAACTTGGTGTCTCAGCAGTTGTTTACATAGACTTATCTATTTAGGCTGCAGAACCATATGCTATCCTTCGCTATGACTCAGGAAGCCTTGGGATCCTGACTTATATTTCAGTTACCAAGTCAAAAGCTACTATCATTTAGAGAAGAGAGGAAAACCTGACTCGTCCAGCTACATAGAGGTAGGAATTATGTTATTCCTGTGTTGTTTTAATGTAACTATATCAGTATCAATAATAGGAACTTCAGAATCATTAGCTTTTTTGCTATCCTTATCAGTTACATTGCTGATACTTTCAAAGGTCATGAGTCCAAAGATGCTAATTTAATAGACTTTAGTATGATAATACATGTTAAAAGCATTTTATGCCAAGTTTCAGAAAGAAATTGAAATTTAACATTATGAGCCAAAAGCTATTAATGGTATAAAATAGTCTTTCGGTTATACCCTTCTTTTTAGCTCTCTTTTTAATCTGAATAAAAATTTCAAATGATTGTGGATAATTAGTGGACACTAAGCAATCACAGTGCCTTTAGAACCCGCAAAGCATCCATGGCACCAGAAAGCACCTGGTTCCTCATTGTCATTTTAGTGTTTGTATCTGAGCTGATTAACCTGGACTTCAGACATTTAAATATTCACTACTACTGGAGTCACATATACTACCCAAGCAAATGGGGTAGCCTGCACTGATTGTATTTACCAGAAGCATATTATTAATTTATAATAATGTCCGTGTTATATGTTAATACTTTTCTAAAACTGACCGTTCTGTAATTGCTGTGGAATAATGCTTTTGTACACTGGTTTAATAAGATGCTGATTGGCCAGTAGCCAGGTAAGAAGTATAGGTGGGATGAGCAAGAGAATTCAGGGAAGAGAAAGGCTGAGTCAGGAGATGCCAGCCCACCATCCAGGGAGCAGCATGTAATGGCACACAGGTAAAACAACAAAACACGTGGCAACATATAGATGAACAAAAATAGGCTGAGTTTAAATGTAAAAGCTAGTCAGTAGTAAGCCTGAGCTAATGGCCAAGCAGTTTAAATTAACATAAGCTTCTGTGTGGTTACTTGGGTCTGAGCAGTTGCAGACTGTGTGGGACACAGGAAAACTTTCAGCTACATGTAATGAATGCTGAATAGTATCTCTATTAGCACGTGAGTGTGCTGTGCATATGCAACCATTCATACTCAAGAACAGAACTTTCTGATGACCTTATGGTACAGTATATAAACTGAGTTTCCTCTTGAGATTCTCCACCAGTAAATACAGCAGTTTCCTTTGCTGACTCTCAGTCAGGCTACAAAGTAACATTTATGATCATGCCTGCCATTCTATGTCTGCTTCTAGAGGCTCAAGGCCAGTGTCTTAAGGTTGTACATGATCAGCCTTTGCTCTACATTTATGCCCCTTTCTAGGCTCTTCCTCACAGTATGCTGTAATGTTATTTTAGGAATTTTTTTTATTATCAATTCACTGATGTGACGTATGTTAAAATAATTATTTGATTGAGTTTTATCTGAGGTAGTTCAAGTACCCTGGGTTTGTACATAAGCAAACCAAAACCCAATTCAGTATAACCGATGATGATTTTCCAGCACCTCTCTGGAGGAACAGTCCCTTGGAATGCATTCTCTTCCATGCTTCTTTGTTCTATATCTCATTGATTGATGCCATCTAATTCATGAGCTGCTGTTTACTCCAGTACATTTCTTAGTGGCTTATGTTCTGTAGCTTGTCTTGCAACACTTATGTGAATGCAAGCCAATGCACTTTGATGTTATAGATTAAGCCAGGGGATATGTGAAATGTACCATGCTAGACTATAGATATCTCAGTGCTCAAAGTAGGGCTTCTAGTCTTGTTTTATACATACAAATTCAGATAGACTAAGTGGAGGAGAGAATTAAGTCCTCAGAAGTATTGTGGGCAGAAGTAGAGCAATCAAGAACTTAGGAATGGCATAAAGATGGTTCAGAAAGGGGACACACGAGGTCATCATTCTTTTCCTTACATTATTAATCAAGAAATACCTCATTTTACTGTATTGTACATAGGAAAGCTAAGCCTATATATTCACACTGAAGGAGGGGGTTGAGGCCCCTATGAAGATAATTTAGATTGAAAGAAAAAAATCTCCCCCACTCATTTGGGCTATCTACCCATTGCAGGAAAATATGTGCTTTAGATAATGAATTATTCAGTAATATTTTCAATTAATCATTTCATAATTTTCCCAAACTTTTCACAAATACAACATTGGTAAAATGTAGAGGGAACAGATATATGTTTCAGAAACCGAAATCTCCTTTGGATTTCTGTGTTACTATTCAAGTTGCACCTAGTTCCCTCTGGGAATAATAAGATTTTGTATACACTATGAATATGGAACAATTTGCTTATTGTCATTGGCACTGTGCCTAATATTTGCTATATTCTCTTAGAAATCCCTTTCATATTTAGGAAGATTACCGATCATTTACAAAGGGATAATATTTGTGTTCTTTGACATTTCCCCCACTGTTAGCTCTTTTGTTTTGTAGTAGTGTACTCCAGGTGGAGACAGAACATTTGAAGTCTAGACTAGTTTCCTCTGACAAGGAAGTTAAGATAAGATGTACTGGGTGTAACTTAAGGGAACCATACTTGATGGGACCCACAATGTATGCATTCACTACCAGCTGCTGGAGGATGTATAACATTCTTAATCAAATGACAAAGTCACAGGATGGAAACTCAGAAGACCTTTGGGGACTGTTCCATCTTCTGATTTTCCTTCTGTGGAGAGCATAAGCTTTATCCACTGAACTTGTCCTTTGCCCATAACTCACTGAGCACTGCATGGAGCAATTTGTGTGATTTAGGAAGGAGGAGATAGAAGTTAAAATTTTTTTTTTTTAGATTTTTTTTTTTTTACTTAATTGGATATGCAAAGAGAAGGCAGACTCTTTTTTCCTCAAGCATGAACACATTCAACAAAGAGTTGTAAATAGAAGTTTCCTGTCTAGCATATATCTCTAGTAAAATGAAACAGTTTTTTGCACATTACATCATAAAGTGTATTACAGGTATACCACACAATCCTATAGGGCAAGCAATTATAGAAAGATCTAATTGAACATAAAGATATGCTAAACAAACAGAAAGGGGTAATGAGGACCCCAGAGACAGATTGCATAATGCTTTTTAATAATGAGAAAGGAACAACAGCTGCAGAAAGACACTGGATAATAGGAAAAAAAAACTACTGAATTAAATCAGCCTGTATACTTTAAAGATGTGCTGACCTCAGAATGGAAACCGGGATATGTGTTATGTTGGGGAAGAGGTTTTGCTTTCATATCCACAGGAGAAGAAAAACTATGGATACCATCAAAATTGATAAAGATTAGATTTGAGCAAGAAAGTGCTTTTGATTAGAAGAGGTTGTATTTCATCAGCCAGTGTGACCTTTTAATCTAAACTAACCTATAAGACTAAGAAATGCTTTGCATTTGATCAGATATAATTTGCCAAAGGGAAACTCCCCAAAGTTAGGGTTGGGGCAGGGTTTTGTTTTTTGTCTTTCCAGGAGAATGAAGGAATCCAGCTAAGGAATCTGAAGATCATTGAACAAATGAGACATCTGAAGAAAAAGACAAATTATCCAGAGAAAATATCCCAAGAAAAAGAGTAAGTTGGCCTATTGGTATATCACATTTCCAACAGGATAAAATTTCATAAATCTTCCCTAATGTTTGTTTCTGCAGTTCTCTACAAACACATAATGAAAATGGTCTTTTGTAGTCCCAGTTCAATTAAAAATTAAAGCTGGCTTTGGAGTTGGACCATGGCTCTCTCCTTCTCTAAACCCAAGCATGCTTGTCAAAAGTAAAATCTAAAATCTCTGTCTCATGTTAGAAGAGCTCCCTGATATGGGACAGAAGAAAAACCAAAATTAAGAGACTATTCTATTGCCACTAGTCTCATAATCCTTTTTCTTAAGGTATAAATATTATCTCAAAATTTATCAAATTAATATATATATATTAAACTTTTTGTCATGAGATTAATGGTCATATAGAGAACTAATTCTATAAAAAGGCTTCATTTAGCTTCCTGTGCGTAATTTCAGGTTTGAATATTGACCAGGTAGCTAGGAATTAAATATTTGAACTTTGGATGTACATAACAAATTATGGTCCTTAAAATTTTTTGAGATGTTGTGCATGTGACATTTAAAATGCTTAAGTTTTCTGCAGTGAACCATGACAATGCCTAACAGTAACCTTTGAAGTCTTCATAAGGAGGATGGGACCCCACAACAATGATTCCACCTTGATTGTGGTAATGCCACTAAGCTGACAAATACCACCTAAAGATAAGCTTTGGACTAAAAACTGCTCAGGACAACTTCAAGGTGGCTAACTGAAATGGTCCAGCCTCACAGTCTACTCTAGCCGGGACTTGATATATGCCGTGCACTTTCCCATTACACAGGGACTGGAAAACAAATGATACAGTTAGTTCTCGCAGGACTTGACAATTATCCCAATTTTTTTCAGGGTCCCCTAAAGATGCTGTCACCTCAAGACAGCAGGAAATAATTTTAAGAACATGACCCAAGAGGTGAGGCGGGTTTTTGGTCATTCAGTGGGTTATGGATATTTGTCATAATTTAGGTGGGTTGGCTACAAGTTATTACTGATAATGGTCAGGAAAAAAGCTGAACAAAGGAGATTAGATTCAGAGATCTTGTTCTGAAAAGAAAAAGGGTGATATAGAAATGATAGGATAAAAAGTTAGATTACTGAATCTACTTTAATCCAAAAACCAACTGTTAATCTTACATTTTATATTGGTATGGATTTTGGTTTATTGATACAAGTTTAAAGTTAATTTTGTTATATTGTATGTATGTTTCTACTCTTGTTTAGGGTATTATGTTTATGAAGCTTATTTAAAATGTATATAATTAAGAAATACAGATTAATAGTCATCTATAATACCAAACTTATAATCATGTTAGGTATATTTTCAAAGTTATACAGAGATATATTTCAGATAGATAAGCGATCTTTAAGCACTTCAAAAACCTACAGAATATGACACTTAAAATGTTTTAAGAATTTAGACTTTTCTTGACAGTGAGACACATCTGCTCCTGGCAGCACCAATTACTTCAAAGAGGATGATGGGCATCGAAGAAACTCTATTTGGAGTTATTTTTTCATTATGGCAAAAGCTATCCATCTGGGCAAAGAAACCTGCCCTTACCTCAGTTGCTGGCAGTTACTGTCCAAACTGGACCAGCAAGATGCAAGAAAGGACTGCTGAACTTTGACAAGACAAGGTAGGACAGTCCTTCAAAATTCCCTGCTTCATTGGAAAGTCTATCAGATATGCTAGGCCTGTAGGTCAGAGTTAGATACCTCAATGTTACAGAAGAACCTTGGGTGACTCTAAAGGCAGCCAGCTGTTTCTGTCATTTCTTAATTTTGGAAGTTGTTTGCTCTGCACTTACTGTTTACTCAGGTTATATTATATCCTTCTCAGGCCTCTGACAGAGTTGAAGACTACATAGTTATAGTTTTACTTTTCAACAAATTCAGAGAAGACACTCACAAAAGAGGTGTAAAGTGTATAAGGTTGAGAAACATAAAAAGATAGTTTTGGGTTGGTAATACAAGTTAGGATAGAAAGTGAATTAGGTACCTCACTAAGATATGAAAGATAATGGAGTATTTTCTCTGAATTTTTCAAATGCCAATGGACTAGACATTGTTAATGTATTAATGCCTGTATGTATTTATATATAGTTATTGTACTTATTGTATATAGTTTTTCTATGTTAGTTAAAACCTTTGCTTTTTATTTAGACAAAAAAGGAAAAATGTTGTGTGATATTTTGTTTGTGTTCTGACAAATAAAGCTTTCTTAGGATCAGAGGGTGGAGCCAGCCACTAGTTATCCATAGAGGCCTGGAGGTCTGTACAGAGAAGAAACAGGAAGTAATAAGGCAGGCAGAGACAAGGTCTTGCCCTTTTTTGGTCATAGGTGTGGGAAAAGTAGGAAATCATTGGTGGCTGCTCTCCTGCTTCTCTGATCTTTCAGGTTTTACCCTGATATCTGACTCCTCGTTGTTATTGATGAGATTACTTAGATTAATGCTTCAAAGGGAATTTCAAGAATATTTCTGGCCTTCCCTGAAATTTGAGTACTCTCCCAGAAAGTCATAGAGATTTGAGTCTATTTAAAAACTGGGTCAATCCCACTGAAAACTTATGTTAAAATCTTGAGAAGATAAATAAACCAAAAACATTCAGTACACTCAGAATACTGCTTTCCAAGTAAAACATCATTTTGTGTTTTGAGGGCAGTCCAGATGTTTCCTGATACTTGCTGATTGCTTTTGGCTGAGACAGAATAACTGATGGCAGAAAGATCTAGTCAGAAGTAGTCACTCCATGGCAGACAAGAACTAGTCAGACGTAGTCACTCTACAGCAAGCAAGATCTAGTCAGAAGTATTCATCTATCTTTGAAAATATCATATTTTTTTTTTCCAGAGGAAAGGCAAAGTCAGATAGCAGTGACCAGCGCCATTTTAATTAGAAGGGTACACTGGACAGAAAGGAGAAAATAGGCTGGGCCATTTGTATTCCTTTTAGATACAGTGGTTGTGGTTAATAGTGACCCTAAAGGACACCTTTATCTGGATTCTGCTATTTCCTCATTGGTTCCTAAGTCCAGTTGTGTTGTATGCTAGTGAACTCTCTTCATTTCTTCATAAAGGCTTATTGCCTTTCACCACTTAACCTTCCCCTACATCATATCTGCCAGCACCCTCTCCTCTTTGGCTGTAGCAGAGATGTCATCCTTTGTTTCCAGGATGAGTTCAACCTGGTTGAGGAGAAACGCTCGAGATGCTTTGATGCCCCACATAGAACATTTTTAGTTTGTACAATTAGGGAATCCAAAGACACTGAAAAGGGGAGACCCTTTAAGAAACCAAGGAAAACTACCTGAGACATTACTTTGTAGGAATGCATTTTTCCTACTCTCAATCAACCACATAGTTAATTTGAGTTTTAGGTTTTGAATTTTTTGCTGCTCAGTTCCTTCTTAAAGCTTCCATAGAAGAATTGTATTTGTGGCAGCACAGGTGATCACTTTCTCTTGCTAAATGTTACTCAGGATTGAGTCACATTATCAGAAAGTACTGAATGTTTTTGTGAGTTATACTCAAAACTTTGTCCCTTGGACATCATATATAACCCATTTTTATGAAGCATATTTTTACATGTTAAACATGATCTATATTTGATTGTCCAGCAATTTTACTCTGTGATATATATATATATATATATATATATATATATATATATATATATTTAAAATATTTGTACACTTGAACAGAAGTACAGCCAATATTCACACTGTCATTATCTACACTAACACTAAACAGCCCAGATATCAACCAGTGAGAGAGTAAACAAATAGGCTGCCTGGAACAATTTTTTATATACTGTAAATATATATTACTCTCATGGATTAATAAAGAGCTGACTGGCCAATAACTATACAGAATTTTCTGGGCAGAGAGAATGCTGAGAGAAAGAAGGGCAGAGTCACAGGAGTCTGGAGAGCAGCCAGAGAGATGCAGGAGAAGCAGAAAATGAGCATGCCAGTGCTGAAAGAAGGTGCTGTCATGTGGCAGAGGGTAGATAAGAAATATGGATTAATTTAAGTTGTAAGAGCTAATTAGTAGCAAGCCTAAGCTATTGGCTGAGTATTTATAATTAACAATAAGTCTCTGTGTGGCTATTTGGGAGTGGGCAGGTGGGACAGAAAAGTCTGCCTACAGTAAGCTGTGTTGTCGTCACACACGGAAGTAGTAAGACAAGCATAGTAAATGACTTACAGCAACAGAAGTATAGATGGTTCTTAGCAATGTAACATTGAAAATATAACTCCTATATTTTTAATTGTGAGCCTAGCCTTTAACGGCTGAGCCATCTCTCCAGCATGGGACTGGACTAGGCCCTCTGTGATCAGAAGATGGTTGTTTGGCTCGAACTGTTTAGGGGCACCCAGGCAGGGGGATTGGGATCTGTCCCTGGTGCATGGGCAGGCTTCTGGGAATCTGGTGCCTGTGGTGCGATGCCTTGCACAGCCTTGGTGCAGTGAAAAGGGGCTTGGACCTGCCTAGGCTCAATGTGCTGGGCTCTGCTGACTCCCCATGGGAGACCTTGATTTGGGGGATGTGGGGATGCAGGGTGGCTTGAAAGAGAGGGCTGGAGGGTGGGAGGATGGAGGAGGGGGGATCTGTGGGTGGTATGTGAAGTGAGTAGAAAATTTCTTAATAAAAATGAAAAAAGAAAAAAAAAGAAAATATAACTCCTGAAATTATATACTAAATAACATCCATAGGTTTTAAGGTTGAAAACAACTGAAATTAAAAAATGATGATTTAGGAATGGCTTTAAATACATATACAAATGAAAGGCACCAAGGTAATGAGTGGTGGTGGGGGGTATGTGATTTCAGGGTGATTATAGCTTTTAGTGGGAGGAAGCTGGACAGGGTTGAGTTGGGATTGTAGACTTGGTAGAGATTAATGCCAAGTTCCCATCTCTGATAATTAGTTGTAGATTCACAGATGCTTATTATATTATTAAACCAACTCTCATTTACTCACTAACTAGAAACAGAACAAAGAACAAAGTTCAGCACAACTTCTAGACTCTACTGAGCTTAATGAGGGTGCAGCAGAAATTTCTTTACCCTCAGACTTGAGGAATCTGAGCCTCTCTTGAAATTGCTGTTTTTCTATTGCATTAAGAATTTTCTTTGCTTTGACTTCTGGTAAGGTTACACTTTGGATTTACAAGCCATCTTTGGTAATTACAGAGGAACTACCATCATATATTTCTATATCTAACTTGAATCCTTGTTTTATCTTATCATTCTATCTTAGTATTTCTTAGTCTTGATTTCTCAAATATAGTATAAAAATCTCATTTTATTGCATTATTTCTGTAAGCCTTAGGAAATTCACTTCAGCCAGATAGAGGATGGTAGTAACAAAACATCAGCCTGCTATTGGAAAGAAGGCTGCATTGCTTTCGAGAGAGATGGGGCTTGGTCACAGGCTGTTACTGCATGAGGCTCCTGTGTATCTTCTGCAGCTCATCAAAAGAGAAGTGGGCACCTTTGCCAGAATAAGTGTCAAAGAAGTGTGCCATGTGGATTCTACTAGATTACTTCTGTGAAAATGTTATGTTCATCTCTAGGAAGCCCACTACACTGTTGTGGTCATACTCAGCAGCACATGGTTTCACACTGCTGTGGTCACACCCAGTAGCACCTGGTTTCACACTGTCAAAGTCCTATGCACAAGCATGTGGTTTTTAGAGTTTGTAATAAGGAACTAAAGTTAAGCTCCATTTTCAGAGAACTTGACAATTTAGCAGAGGTTGAAAAGTGAACACCCAAAAGAGAATTACCTTCCTTCTGGGCAGACATGACTATTCATAAGGCTCAAATCTAGAGCTAATGTTTCCTTGGGTCATGGTTGCTCTAGTGCATAATTGTCCACATTGGAAAATCATCTAACTAGAAAACTATAGGTTTTCCCTGAAGATAGTTAACAGTCCAGATTCAGAGTCATATGGTATAAATTTTAGAGAAGTAATATGCCCTATTAGTTACTTATTGAGTTTATTTTAGTACATAAATTAATTAAATAGAATGGCACTTCTCAAAACAAATGAAAGCAAAACTTTATTTTAAACACAAATTTATTCATTTAAAAGATGCTTAGCTTTTTCCTTCATATTGCCATGTATAACATTATCTTAGCTGTTTTATGTGAACAAGTAATTGCTAAATATTTTTGGTATGTGAAGCAATTTTTTAGGGAAAGACAAACACAAGTGTATTATAGAAATGTGATGGCCTAGAGAAGTATAAGGTGGATGGAGTCACATTTTTTGGTAATTAAAGAAGCTCCCCCACCTTTTTCATCCAGTGAGCACATACTCTGTTTTGCCTGGATTTTTCCAGTTTACACCTCTTAGCTTGTCTTGGGATAACTAATGTTCTAATTATGGGTCACTTGTACTCTCAGAAGTTATAGTTATATGGGTCACTTGTACTCTTGGAAGTATCCTAGTGTACATCCTAGTATATATATGTGGTCATCCAATTTAGGGAGAAAATAGTAATCAAGCTTGTGTTTGAAGATTGGATATAATTTCAACATGGAAATTAGGAGAGCCAAAGCCTGAAGACATTAGGGCCATTTAAAAGACAATCGTAAGTAGGCATGGTTAGAAAAAAATTAAGGTCTGAATCAAGGTAGTGACAATAGAAATACAAATAGACATCAAAGGCTAACATAGAAAACATGTGACAGTTCAGAGATAGGGGGGATGGCTCAGTTGGTAAAGTACTTACTGCTCAAGCATTGGGATCTGAGTTAAGAGTCCCAGCATTGTGTCAAAAGCCAGGCATGGTGAAGCACAGATATAACCACAGTGTTGGGGGCTGGAGATAGTGGATCCAGCAAGTCCATCTAAGCAAAAGAGTGGACTTCTGATTCACTGGGAGACCCTGTCTCAAAAAATAAAATGGAGAGTGATAAAGATTCCCCAAGTCAACCTCTGGCTGCCACACATGCATACATGGTCAAGTACATTTGTAAAAACCTGTGTATACACACATATAGCACAGAGGAAAAAATACACTATTTCAGAATATGGTATATATATATATATATATATATATATATATATATATATATATATACATACACACAATGAATTTTATTTAGTCATAAGGAAAAATGAAGTAATGACAGTTACAATAAAGTGGATGGAACTAGAAATCATTATGTTAAGCAAAATAAGGCAGACAAAAAACTCAATAAATATGTTTCTTCTCACATGCAGAAACTCAATTTCTCTCTCTCTCTCTCTCTCTGTGTGTGTGTGTGTGTGTGTGTGTGTGTGTATTGAGATTAGAATGGAGACTATGAGAAAGAAGGAAGATATGTTAATGTAGGCGAATGGTAATGAAACACCTGTGATTTAAAAGAAGAATGGGGCTATTTGATGAGATGACCAGAACCAGCAAGCGGTGGGCAGGAGACAGAAAGGGTGAGTAGAGAGTGTGAGGGAAAATAAGAACAGACTACACACACACACACACACACACACACACACACACACACACAAATATACATATATGTGTGTGTGTGTGTGTGTGTGTATGCATCCATAATGAAGCCAGTTGCTTTGTATACTAACTTTAAAATTAATGAAAATAGACAAAATGTGTAGTATTTCAAGAAGTTTCTCTTACCTTTTTGACCTGTATGTAGTTTTATTTACTTTAAACATAGTTTCTCCAAATATGGTGACACATGACAATAATCTCAATACTTGAGAAATGGAAGCAGGAGGACCAGGAATTCGAGGTTAGCCTTGTCTACACATTAGTTTGAATCAAGTCTGACCTACATGATACTCTGTCCCAAATCAATTAATCAATTAAATAAAGAAAAAATAGATTTAGGCAAAACTCCAAGCATTTTACAAAGGTGGATTGATTTCCATGAGCTTGCTTTTAGTGTCCAGAATGATGTTCATTTTACCATGTGAATGACTTTAAGGGCAACGTTAATACCTTGTTCAACATTGGGAAACATGGGAAACAGAATACATTTTAATCCCCAATAAATCCTGAGTTAACATAAGCCTGTGTCCACTTGGAGAGTGGAATGTGATACAGAGCCGAGACAGTGTCAGTATGTGTCAGGGTGAAAGTGCTTAGATATTTTGGGAGAAATCAGGAGTTTTTGGTTTGAACTTGATCCACAGTAGCTTTAATTCTCAGCTTATTTTAAAACATGACTAAGTAAAAGCTTTGGAAGACAGCTACAATGCCTTTGAATAAAACAGACATTGAGGGGAATGGCCTTAGGAGTTTCTCTAGTTCTTCCAACCTAATAAAGAGCCGGCCTGGAAGAAAGGAACAGAGAGATTTTTCTTAACTGCTCAGAGGCCATTAAGTCAGGATGTGTTCCCCAGGTCTGTCCTAAAGTTGTAACACTCTTCAAGCACTGAATGACTTGTAAAGAGTGAGGCAATATTAGATCTGTGCTCTCCTGGTCTGCCTTTACCCAAATGGCCTGATTGCTTTTTAAACTGCCTTTTCATGACTACGACACCACTAAGTAGCCATTTTGTTCTTTGTAGAATCTTAAGGAAATAGACTTTATCTACATATGCAGGGTGGGATTTGGGGAGCCCAAACAATTATGGAATATAATTATGCTTTGGTAACCATGGGATTTCTCTAGGATCTATCCCATACCAATATTCATACATACAGATGTTCTCTATTTGGCATGGTATTTGCGTTTAGGATATACTTATATCCCAATATACCTTAAACAATCTTTAGATTACTTATTATGCCCAACACAAAGTAAATATTATATAAACAGCTGTTACAGTGTACTATTTAAGGAAGATGATGAGAAACAAGTCTATCTATGTTCAGGACATGCAAAATTTGAAGATTGCCAAGTATTTCAATATGTGATAGTTGAATGCATGTAGAAGTGTCATATATGGAGGGCTCAGTGTAATGAAGATAATAGACATTGTTTCTGAAATATTTAGGAATTTGGTAGAGACATTTTTCTGTTGACTAGACTAATTATCTGAATGATTCCCATTAATCTTTTGTGCTCCTTGCCAAGCACAGATACAGCTAAAATATCCACCTATGGCTTGCTACTGTCTTCTGTCAACTACATCCATTGCTTTATGACCACATGTACTTTCGGCTAGGCACACAGGGTAAGGATGCTGGGATTTCCTCCACCAATCTTAGACTACACTTAAGAATACTTATTGAATTATTCCTCAAACTAAATCTCACTTTAATGATTCAAATGTGACAGAAATTAAATGAATAGTTCACACTTACCTAACTTAAGCAAAAAGTAAAAGCAGAGTTTCATTGGAGAAAAAACAGCACAAAGTATGAAAATGCGCACTCCTTATGGAGTACTATCACATGTAGAATATTTTAACACGGATAGTGCACAACATTCCTCACAGCGACTGTTGGAAAGGTCTTACTTCCACCGCTTTCTAGTGAGCCAGCAGTGATGCTTAGGCCAGGGTTGGATCCATGCCCTGGTTTGTTTTGACACTTTGGTCTCCACTAGGCTGTAGCCCAAACTGCATTTTGAACACAAGAGGTAATGAGGCTGGGCTGAGCATGTGCATTGTGGAAATGACCTCATCTGTCACTTTCTGGAGAGTTCTTTTTTTTTTTTTTTTCCCCTGTATTGCTGGTCACTTTATTCTAACAGGTCTCATGCAGAGATAGGCTAGCACTTCAACTTTGCAGTGGAAAATGTGGGAAACCCACCATTCTCATCCTTGCCAACAGCACACAGGAAATTTATTTGGTTCTGGGAAGTAGCACTTGAGGTGCTTATCTGTAGGATAGCTAAGCAAAGGTGTGTTGGTTTTGTCATTCCTAGAATGAAAACAAAAAGAGGTGCTTATCTGTAGGATAGCTAAGCAAAGGTGTGTTGGTTTTGTCATTCCTAGAATGAAAACAAAAAAGGAATTCCTGTAGGCCCCTTTAACTATTCCTTTCACTATTAATAAAACAGCATTGTGTGGAATTATCATGAGAAGTGAGGTATAAATTTACATAGGGCATTTCTCAACAACAACCAGCTTGCTTTTGAGATCCTGAAAATAATTTTTAAAAATCGAATTTAGTAAACATCTTCCAACATAATTTTTCCCTAGCCTTGTGTGTCTCAGAGACATATTATCAACTAGAAGCTAAAAAGGTCTTCCGGAGGTTGCCTAAATAAATATTCCAGCCTTGTTTGCTTTTGAGCAGATATATGAGCATTTTGGAAAAAGCTTAACTGGTGCATAGAACTGTGACACACCAGGTTCTGAAACATGTGACCAGAATCTTGGCTTTAACAATAATTGATTTTGGTAATATTAAAGAAAGCTGATTAGAGCATGACTTCTTGTCAGGCTCATCCATCAGGCTTGGACTAATCTTAACTTTTCAATATTTATTGAGTAGATTAACATTATAGAGGAAGGAAATACTCAACTGCATAACATGGGAGAAGTTGGCAAGTCCTGTTTTGGTGTGCTTGAGTGCTCAGTGTTAACTGTTGTCCTCAGCCTAGATTGCTCTTGTGCCCACCTCAGATAGTACTTTGAATTGGGTATCTTCTCTCCAAAATGAAATGTGGATCTAAGCAGCCTATTCTTACTGCTCACGTCTCCAGACCTAGTGCTTTAATTGTTTTCCATGAATTTTAAAGATGAATATTATTTTTATGTCCCACATAAATAAAACCCACTCATTTTTCTAGCATATCACGCAGAGTTCTCATACAACGAGGAGAGTTTACCTGAAAGCCAAATACCTTACATAATAGATGTAAGTGAAGCAAAATACTGCAGGCATTTAAAGATGGTGCTGGACAATAAAGAGAGCAGGCATGTGGGTGTGACAGCCAATCTTGGTTGTCAATTTGACACACCTGGGAAGAGGGAACCTCAGTTGAGGAACTGCCTCCATCACATTGACCTGTGAGCATGTTGGTGGGACACTGTCTTGGTTTCTAATTGATGTAGTAGGGTTAGTTCAGTGTAGGTGCTGTTACAGCTTAGCAAGTGGACCTGGGTTGTAAAAGAAGAGGGATAGCTGAGCAAGCCAGGTGAAATGAGCCAGTATGGGTTGGTTCCTTCATGGTGTCTATTTCAGTTCCTGTCTTAGCTTCCTATCCTCAGTGACAGGCTGACCATCATAGGCTGAATAAACCCTTCCCTCCACAAGTTCCTTGGGGTTCAATGATCATATCAATAGATCAGTGGGTTATTGGAGATGATATCATGGCCACGATCATAAGTTTGAAGTCAGAGAGAGACAAAAAGAATCCCTTTTAGTCTGTTTCCTGTGTGTTTCATAATGAAATGCTTGTTTTTTAAAAATCAAATTACACTAGATGATGATGATGATGATGATGATGATGATGATGATGATGATGATGATACTGTGTGGTAGGCACCAAGATTCTTTCCAAACTATGTACCAGTAGAACCTATGAGGTAAAAGCCATCATTATCACCACCTCATCAGTGAAGATTTGGAGGCGTAGAAAGCTCAAGGGCTATTACACTTGGAATTTGGGTTACTGAATCTGTAAAGTGTAGCATCCTCTACACTTTAATTTTCATATTACCCCATCCAGTCAGAGCTTTGGGTGATACTGCTGACGGAGCAATGGTTTTGGTTTCAAATCTTGATTTTTCATTCTTATAACAATATTCTTTTCTACTTGTTTACCAAGTTACTTACTTTTGCTGATTTTCCAACCACCAGGGAGAATATATTAACTTCACATCACAGTACAGTGGAACAGCAGCATCCTGATGAGTTCATGAGCTCTTTTTTCATGGGTAGCCATGTGATCTCATCTGAGTTGTGGTGAACAAATGCTGCACAACTACCCGTCATTATCTTTTAAAAAATTTTACAACTAACTTAATTTTACATATCAACCACTGATTCCCCTGTCCTCCCCCCCCCCCTTCCCCCAATCCACCCCCAATTCCCACCTCTTCCAAGGCAAGGACTCCCCTGGGGATTCAGCTCAGCCTGGTAGATTCAGTTGAGGCAGGTCCAGTGCCCTCCTCCCTTCAACCCAGGCTGAGCAAAGTGTCTCAGCATAGGCCCCAGGTTCCAAAAAGCCAGTTCATGCACTAAGGACTGCCTGGGGGCCTCCTAAATAGTTCAAGCTAATCTACTGTCTCAGTTATCCAGAGGGCCTGATCCAGTTCCATGGGGGCTCCTCAGCTATTGGTTAATAGTTCATGTGTTTCTACTAGTTTGACCATTTGTCCCTGTGCTTTTTCCAATCATGGTCTCAATATCTCTTGCTCATATAATCCTTCTCTCTCTCTCTCTCTCTCTCTCTCTCTCTCTCTCTCTCTCTCTCACCGATTGGACTCCTGGAGGTCCACCTGGGGCCTGGTCATGGATCTCTGCATCTGCTTCCATCAGTCATTGCATGAGAATTCTATCATGACAGAGTGTTTGGCCATCAGATCACCAGAGTAGGTCAGTTTGGGCTTTCTCTCGACCATTGCCAGTAGTCTATTGTGAAGGTATCTTTGTGGATTTCTGGGGACTTTTTCCAGCACCTTGCTTCTTTCTATTCCCATGGGGTCTTCATTTATCATGATCTCTCTTTCCTTGTTCTCCCTCTCTGTTCTTGATCCAGCTGGGATCTCCCACTCCCATAAGCTCTCTTTCCCTCAACCCTTGCCTTTCATCCCCCCCCCCCCTCACATCCAGTTTGCTCATGTAGATCTCACCCATTTCTCTGTCACTGGGCAATCCTTGTGTCTTTCTTAGAGTCCTCTTTACTAGGTAGCTTCCTTGGAGTTGTGAGTAGCAGTCTAGTCATCCTTTGTTTTACGTCTAGTATACACTTATGAGTGAGTACATACCATGTTTGTCTTTCTGAGTCTGGGTTACCTCACTCAGGATGATTTTTTTCTAGATCCATCCATTTGCCTGCAAACCTCATGATGTCATTGTTTTTCTCTAAGTAGTACTCCATTGTGTATATGTACCATATTTTCTTTATCCATTCTTCACTTGAAGGGCATATAGGTTGTTTCCAGGTTCTGGCTATTACAAATAGTGCTGCTATGAACATAGCTGAGCATGTGCCCTTGTGGTATGATTGAGCATTATTTGGGTATATGCCCAAGCCACTCGTCATTATTTTGATGCCCTATTTTGCTTAACAATATTTTGATTTAGTTATGGCACAGCAGTCAATAAAACTTGCAAAGCCTTTAGAGTTGCCCAGCTCTGGGAGCAAAGATAAATTGTGCTATAAGAACGGCTTCTTTCACATGCCAGGCCATCAAGCCTGAGCTGATTCTTGCCAGTGGTCAGCTGCCCTGAGCATAGTTCTTAATCAAAACCAAAATATTGCACTTAGCCACCCAGACCCAGAGGAGTTCAGATATATTCTTCAATATTTAGGAGGCAGGATGAAGGAAATAATGCTCAAAGATTCTAACAGGACTGTATAGTGATCCATCTATAAATATGGCTTGAACATGGGATAATTGGATTTGGACAGAAGAACAGGATTACTTACAGGGCTTTCTTGCAGATGGGGCACGGTTGGCATGTGCATATATTTGTATGCTGTTTGGCAGCAGCCTTAATGGACCCATGCTATTTATGACAGTCAGTACTGAGCTATCTAAAGGCTGTGATTAATCTAATAGCAAGTTCACTTAGAAAAAAGGTGTACCATCATATCTTCTTGGTGATTCTTTTTAGTTTGAGAGTTACTGGTGGTAAAGATCAAGGAACCAAGAGATTTGCCCATTTTACAGCCTTCTTCCCCTTTCAGGTGTGGTTTACTACATTTCTTATCCTGTGCCTTCAGCATTTGTGAATGCATAGTGCCTGGTGACCTCAGGCTGGAGAGGTGTTGAGGACCCAGGCTGGTGAGGATACTATAGCCTTGGGATGCCTTTTGTATGTATGATTTCTGACTCAGAAATGGTGTTGGGGAGATGAGATAGGAAGCAGCTGTTTAAGCGAAAGTGGAAAATTGCCCTAAAGGGAAACTGCATCTCACATAGAAGCTGAAGAAAAAGGCAACTCCTAGTGAGAGAGATCTCAGGATGGGGCTCTGTGTAGTGATGAGAAAATCATTTACTCTCTGTGAGCCCATTTAAAACAAAAGTAAAACTCTTTCTTTTTCAGATCCTACACATCTTCCAATTTTAAAAACAAAATGGAGTAAGGGTTCAAGAGAGGTTTACTGTGAGAACTGAACAAGATAGCATGCTGGGTGGAGTGTGCAAATCTGTTCTCATCCAAGCAGTGTGCATGGAGTTGTGCTAAGCCTTTCAGAGATGAACCATGTGATCCATACACGAACTCTCACCTCAGGCCAATCTGAAAAAGCAAGCAACCTCCAAACTAAAAGAATTTGACTAACCTAGACCAAGAATTGTTTTTATAAAGGCCAGGAGTAATGCTTACTATTTAACAGGACATCCAGACCACTGGCTTTCTGATTTTGCTGTCATTGGCATTACCATAGAGATTTAAAACAATCTGTGTAGAGATTCTGATTTCATTACATGTGCCCAGTACTTGTTATGAAAGGAGCTAGGTGCTTCTCGGATTTGACTTCATTGGAAGCACTCTTGAGGCCTTCCCTCAGATGCTGTGGTTCCTTACATCTCAGGATGGGGATAAGAACTAACAGTTCATTCAATTTTATATGACTCTGGTGTCTGCCTATCATATGTCAGAACTAGTACCCAGACTACGTATAGTGTAATGCTTATGTCATTTGCTGTGATGTAATCACTGTCGTATTTCATGTTTTTCTGGTTAAAAGAAGATAGACTCAAAAGTCTGTTCTTTGCTCAGCAAATAGGAAGATTTTTCTATAGCTGAGAAAATCAAAACTTGTTGTTTTTGGCCACAATATGTGGCCAAATGAACACAATATCATTTGATTAAATAGTACTGGTAACAGAAATAACCCATCTTATACAAAAGATGTTTGCTTGCAAGTATATTAGCTTGAAATTGTCCTCTCAGAATAGAAGATATCATTTGATGGACACCTGGTAAGCAGTCGTGTGTTCGACAAAGTGGATTTTTGAAAGAAACTTTTAGATTTGAAAAGTAACTTGGATTCCTTTTCTCTGCAGATGTCTCTGTGAGCAACAGAATGAATGATTCACCTTTCCAAATCCTTGGTGTCAAAATAACTAAAGCAACACAGCATAATTTTCAGAAATAGAATCCTATTAGACTTTCACAGCCCATGGAAAATGCCATTGTGAAAATGTACAGAATTGATCATCACATCTTTATTACTTGTAGAGGTTTAGAAGGGCACTCAAGGTTGATTTGGGTGTTAAAATGTATGAATTCTCTCTTCCCAGAAGAGCATAAATCCTAAATGTTCATGAGCATCCCTTACGACAGACTCCAGGGTCTCAGTCACCTTCAAGTTAGGAAAATGAGGGAGATGCCTTGTCCATTTCTTCCCATGGGTGGATGGCAGGGAACTCTGTGCATATATGCAGGGATAGCACCCAGACTGGGAAGAACTCGAATTGTTCTAGCTAATCACCTTTTTTTGCATCATAAGTATATTTTATGGTGAAAGATAGAAGGCTCTTTGCCAGGGCGTTCTTTTCTTGTTGCCATGCTGTGTCAATCACAGATTGCCTGGGAAAGGTGTTTTTATATATCCATTAAAGTAAAAATAAAGGTATAGTTCAGTAGAAAATATTTATAGCTGTAAAATTTAGCCTTGTACAAAATGATTAAAATCATCAATGTATGAACTTGTCTTTGAATTGCAGTTGGTAAACATCAAAGCAAACTGTTGTAGGATTTTGTTTGCCATTTGGAGTTGGACAGGTGTTCATCTGTAGGCTTCCTTAACCTGAATCATATTACAACAGATGTTGCTGCATAACAAAAGGATATTATTAGAGAAGACTAGAGAAATGTTAATGGGACAGAAAGGGAGGTCTTATATTACAAACCAGGTACTGTGATATATATTACATAGGCTGTAATATTCAAAAGGCATTTTAGGATGCTCTTAAATAAGACTGTGGAAGAACGATACAGATTATAAGACAAATATCAAAGTGACATTGTAGGTACAGTCAGATTTTATTTTTACATTACATTTACAACGAAATAGCATTAGGGGCCACAGTTCTGTTTTTAGATGGGCTCTTCGGGTGCTTGTTGAAATCTTCACACTGTGAGAGACATTGATAAAATAGTAGTACACACCAGTCTGACCCTCTCTGTTTCTCAAGGTAACCTAGCATGGGAAACAGTTTCTGAAAAGTCAGATAAGTGCCCGGGACAGGTCCTGATCTCACTGCTAGGAGCTTTACAAACAGAAAAGTTACACAACTGTCACACATATGCAGAGGGCTTAGGTTGGTCCAGACTCCATGAGCTCCCACAAGCTCAGGTCAACTGTCTCTGTAGGGTCCTCCGTCATGACCTTGACCAGCGCTGGCTCTTATAATCCCTCTTCCCTTTCTTCAGGAGGGCTCCCAGAGCTCGGCCCAGTGCTTGGCTGTGGATCTCTGCATCTGCTTCCATTAGTTACAGGGTAAAGGCTCTCCAATGACAATTAGGGTAGTAACCAATATGATACTGGAGATGGCCAGTTCAGGCACCCTCTCCACTATTGCTAGGAGTCTTAGCTTGGGTCATCCTTGTGGATTCCTGGGAGTTTTCCTGGCATCTGGTTTCTCCCTAACTCTGAAATGGCCCCTTTTGTCAAGATATATCTTTCATTGCTTTTCCCCTCAATCCTGCCCCCAATGCCTCCTGTGCCCAGTGGCACATGCAGGTAGGATTTGCTGAAGGAGGCAGAGGCAGGAAGATCATGAATTTGAGGTCAGCCTGGGCTGCCCAGAATTGTTCTTTCTCTTCCTCTCTCTTTGCTCCTTTTCTTTGGCATTCTCTTTTCTGTTTAAGAAAATTTTAGTTTACTTTAAAGATACTAAAAAAACGTAAACATTTTATTGAAGCTTAAGGACTTCTCTGGGTTTCCATAAAGTTAATGTATGGATTTCATCATTATATTGCTGACTATTCATTCACATATTCTTTTCCATAATAAACTCTGATTTCTATGTCTCTGACTGTTTATCTCTCTCCCCCTATTAAAATACACTTGATTGTTTATGGGATAGATAAAAGAGTACCTAAGTGAACATATAACAAAATGGAATGTTTCCTGAGTTGTGTGCCTCTGTGTGTTCATGTGCTTGTGTGTGTTTGTGTGTGTGTACGTGTGCATGCTCATATGGTGCTAGGGATTGAAGGCAGGGTTCTTCGCATGCTAGGTAAGTATTGTACCACTGAGCCATAGCCGCAGACCTCTCCAAAGGTCTTCAGTGTTGGAATAGATATTAAAAAATAACTGCAAAGGCAAAATATCTCAGTTTGCTGAGTCCCCAGCCTTACATCACAGACACATCTAATACTTACTTATACATGTCTGGGTGTGCTAAAACAGAACCCGTGAGAATGAAGAGGTTAACTAGAAGCATATGTCCTTATCGTTCAGTATGATTGTGATCCCATCAACATATAATTTTAAAGCACCTGAAATAAAAGCACCTTCTGCCAGCATTTCAGGGTAAGTATCAGTGGTTATCAACCATGGTGCTTGTTCTCTGGCTGTAAGAAAATGTCTGCACTAAATGGAAGAACCCATTGAGTCATCCATGCAGTTGACTGCTCTGCAGGGAGATTGTGTATTTCCTCTCTATTCTTCTTCAAACAACGTAATCAAACATCTTCTCTTTGTTTTCTGAAATTCCTGTGCAATTACAACCAGATGGGAAAGAGAAGAAACAATCACCTGAAATCATTTCCGACAGTGTCTTTAGAAGGATAGAAACAAAAAGTATGGCTGCGTGGAGTCTCAGTGAGACAAGATGCTTAACTTAGTATAGAGGGCATTTTTCTTTCCAGTGCTGGGAACAGAACTCAGGGTCTCAGAGAAGGTAGGCAAGGTCTCTACTATAGACATAGGTCATCAGCCCCTAGAGTAGGGGACATTTTAAAAGAGGAACAGCCCTTTCCATCATCTTACAATGTGAAATCATATCAGATCACAAAAGACACCTAAAGTTGATCATACATGGGTGATTAGGGGAGAACTCTTTTTGTTTTTTTTCCCACTGTGTTATATTTTATTGGCATGCCTTCATCGTACATGCTTCCAGCCGTATAGTTCTGCTTTTAGGGCACTCTCAGGCATCCCAGACTTGCCTTGAATTTTCTATATATGACTGTGTTCTTCACACCCTCCTGCCTCTATCTCCCAAGTCTGTGATTACTGGCATGTGACATCATCTCTTAGTTACATAATACAGGGTGCTGGGGATTGACTTCAGGGCCTTATATAAGCTAGATAAACATTCTATCAACTGTGCTACATGCCCAGCATTTCATTGTACATGGCTCTAATTAAGAGACTTTCATACAAGTATGGAATATACTCTGACCACATCCTCCTTCACAAACCCCTCCCCTGGTCTCTATCTCCCACCCCCTTTGTTACCCTAGACTGTATTGTTTCTAGTTTCAGATCATATATACATCTATGATTTCATCTATTTGTGTAAAATCAGGGTTCACAAATGAGAGAAGATGTGATATTTGATTTCCCGAGTCTGACTTAATTCATCCAATATAATACTCTCCGGTTGCTTCATTTCCTTCAAACCACAGAATTTTGCCTCTATTTGTGGCAGAATTTGATTTAGCTTCTATGTTGGTATAGTTCTGATGACACTAATGCTCGTCTGTCAGTGATAAACGTGATCTTCATTCCAAATTTCTTGCTTGGATGAACCCCAGTAGATGAATTGTAACATACAAATTGGGACTATTCACAGAACACCAGTAAAAAAAAATCTGATTTATTTGTATTCTTCACATAAAAGAAGTATGTAGGATTGGTGGGATGACTCTGGCTTAAGGCACTTTCCTGCCAAGTTTTGATGGCTTCGTTGTGATTCCCTGGGACTCACATGATGGAAAGAGAAAACCAATTTTTACAAATTATCTTCTGCCCTTCACATTGGTGCCATAGCATGCATGTACATCCACATCCCCCCAAATAAATAAAAATGTATCGAAAGTGACAAAAATAAAAACACGAACTAGGTAAAAAACATATCCCAAAACAAAATTATGTTTTTCAAAGTAAAATCACCCAGAACTATATTTATGTATACATGATTAGAATGGTAAAAGTTTTTCTAAGATGGTTTTTAAAATTTTTATTTTGTCATCATCATTTTTATTTTGTAGTGCTTGGGGTAATCAAACTCACAGTTTTGTGCTTGTCTGAAGTTTTAAGTTATAAAATTTTGATTATTGTGTATATTTGACTAGGGCTTACTCAACTTTTTTCAAATGCCTTCAGGGTTTATGGACATAGCTAAAGAGCTAGCAGATTCATATTGTGGTTAACAAGTTATTCTAAGGATTTTGGGAGAGGGGGTAACAGTCTTTTCCAAACATAAAACAACAGTTGTGACTTAGACTTTGTCTAATAACACTTTCCACTAACCACTCTAAGCCCGGGACACTTCTCGCCATCACTATGGCTGTCTGCAGAACAAATCGAGGGAAGCCTGCTGCGAAAATTCATGTCTTTCATCAGATGTTGGCTGTGGAAGAATGTGTTGCTTGATAACAACCCGCTACTTACATTTCGGTCTTTGAGTAAGCATAGTAAAATTCAACAATGGCCACTGCGACTCTAAACTTCCTCACATTAGTTGTAGAAAATCGACAGCAGCAGTTTCTGCCCGCTTCTAGCTCTACTGTCAGTAACAGGCACTGTCTTGAGGAGCTTGCAAGTCTTTAATTGGCCAGCATTTGTTGAGTAGTAAGACACCATTTGGTGTCATTTAAATGAATTTCCACTTGTTGATCTGATTTTTAAACATTTTAAAAATTCAGCTTACCAGTTCAATGCAGGTCCTGTCTTTTATTAAAGCCATCCCTTGTTCTTTTATGGTGTGGTGTTATATTTACTAAATAGTTTGGGGTTTGTAATTTAACCATTGTTGGAAATAAAAATGAAAGAATAACATTCTGCTGTAGGGATAGTGGAACAACAACAACAAAAAAAAACAAAAAAACAAAAACTCACGGGGCCTTACAAAGAGTCTATTTTTCAGTCTCCAGCACCGTACTTCTATAAGAATGTCAAGTCATTCATCCTGAGTGTGCCATTTCTGCCTGAGTCTGATTTATACATCTCTGGAAGTTGGGCACAGTCCCACTGCCAATGTGAATAATGCAAGTTTTAAGATTTTAGCCAATAGCATCAAGCTGTTTGGTTATATAAGCAAGGATAAAAAAGGGGCTTTGAAATAAATAAGCTTTTTTATTATCACATTAAATATGTATGCTGTAACATAAAATATCTCAAGGTTTTACAATGTGCATACACAAGGCCCTGAAGATGTCTCTTTATATAGTACAAAATCTCATAAAGTGTTCATCTGACCAAAAAGTATCCATCTTCCCTTTGTGGATGGGGAGAGAACTAGGTGTAAAGCCGTGTATAATACAGGCACTTCTTTCCTCAGGGTGCTGTTCTCTGGAATAGTTCACCTTAATGGCCTTCCTCATTTATGTAGTCATTGTACTTTTTTTGATGGATCATGATGATACTGAGAGACGTTCTGAGAAAGATGAGGACGTGGCAGAGCAGTTTAATATATGCAGGAACTTCTGCACCACAGAACTAGCACTGGATTCAGTCTAGGTCTACATGTTCAGACCAACCTACAGTTTTCTAGTTTTGAGACAATCTTCTAATTATGTAGCCCAAACTAGCCATGAACTTGAAATCCTCTTGCTTCTTCCTGAGTGTTGGAGTTAGAGATGCGTACCATGATGCCTAGCTATTTTGCATGCTTTGATTGACTTGACCAATAAAACTGGAAACTCATCCTAATTTTCATCCTCAAACATTGAAAAACAAACAAACAAACTATCAGTCTTTTCGGTGTTAAAAAGTTAACTCTAGGGGCTGGAGCTCAGTGGTTAAGAGCACTGGCTGCTCTTGCAGAAGATGTGGGTTTGGTTCCCAGAATCCATATGGTGGCTCACAACCAGCTGTAACTCCAGTTCCAGGGGATCTGACACTCTTCTGGTCCCCATGGGTACCAGATATATTCAGGTACTTGTACACATTCATAAAATAAATCTTTACATCTAAAACAGGTTAACTTTAAAAACTACATGTGTGTGTGTGTGTGTGTGTGTGTGTGTGTGTGTATGTGTGTGTGTGTGTGTTTAGAGACAGCCTTGGTTGGCCAGGGATATCATACAGTGTTCTCAATTCCCTACAGTAATCTATGTGAGAGAATGTTTTATAGACAATGGTTCTGGTGAGACTTAATTCAACATCTGTTTAGTAATGTTGTGCTGGATTGGGGTGAACCTCAGTGGGGAAAGTGCTTACCTAGCTTATTTGAGGCTCCATGTTAGGTTCGTAGCACCACAAATCTACTTTAAGTATAAATTAAAAACTTTGTTAATAGGCACTGGTGAGATGACTCAGAGGTTAAGAACATGTACTGATCTTGCAGAGGACCCAAATTCAATTCCTAACACCCACGTTTAAGTTCATGACTATAGCTCAACTCCATTTAGATCTGGCACCTCTGATCTCTGAGAACACCCCAACTCTCCTTGCCCCTCTCTCTCTCCAATAAACCAATCTTTACAAAGGTTTTTATTAATGGATGATGGAAATAGATGAGAAACAGAAGAAGTTAGTTATATACTAATGCTACTTGCTATAAACATTATAATTTAAAATAATGAGCTAAGATGGTGTCTATATGATTTGATTTTGCTAAACTATGAGAAAAGAAAAGAAGTGAGAAACACTGTGATGTTCACCTATAATACTATGATCCCAGTACTTGGAAGAGAGGAGGGACGATTTTTACTTCAAGGTCACCTTCTATCAAAGCAAAATTCATTTTTTTTCCCTAAAATCTGAGCTAATTTTTCTGATTCTGTGATGACTCTCAATAATAGTCTAAAGTTGAATAATAATAAAATACACTAGATCACATTGATGGGTTTCATAGTATATAGAATGATATGCAAGTTGCCAAGGGAGAGGAGTAATTGGTAGTATTACCCAGTAGCAAAATCCATGAACCACATTAATTATTGGATTGTTAAGATATCCACAGTGCTGAAATAGTGGCTCTTTTTATCTTGGATTTTGTCTGGGATACAGCTGTATCACTGGATTTAAAACTTGTACAACAATAGGAATTCATTTCTGATACCATAAAACTAGACAACTATCCATGGCTGGAGAGGTCATAGACCAAGAAACAATCCTACTACAGCCACTTTCCAAACACAGTAAATTTCTAACTTATCCTTGTATTCAGATAAGTGTTGTTCTTAACACCCATCGAAGAAGCTTCTTTTTGCAATAGATGGAGATGATTACAGAGATCCACAACTGGTTACAATACAGAGACTTGAGTACTGTGGGGTGCTGAACCCTAATGGATACATCTCCAATGAAAGCCTTAAGGTTCAGGGAAACATCACAGGCAGTGGGGGTCACCTCTTCCTGCATGTACATACAAATAAAGCTACATGGATTTAGTAGATTATGTGTACATATGTCCATAGACATACATACACACACACATGCAAGTACACATGTAACAATAATAAATAAAGAAGAGATTGCTAATTTAGGAGGGGAACACGGGAGAAGTTGGGATTGGGCGGGAGGGATGTAGATGCTATGCTCATGTAGGAGGTCCTCAAAAAATTATTAAAGGACAACAATAAAAAAAGAGAACATTTAAAGCAAAAATACCAAATGATGCTTACGGAAATAATGGCTGACCACCAATTTGACTGATTAATTATGTCCTTTCCTTGGTTTTGGCCTCAGCAACTCAGTTTTGGCCTCACACTCCCAGAGATTCACCTGCCTCTGCCTCCCAAGTACTGAGATCGGCATGTGCCAGCATGCCAGGCATTTTCCACTCTTTTCTTTCTTTTTCTCTTTCTTTTTCTCTTTCTTTCTTTCTTTCTTTTTCTCTTTCTTTCTTTCTTTCTTTCTTTCTTTCTTTCTTTCTTTCTTTCTTTCTTTATTTGTTTTTTCGGGACAGGGTTTCTCTGTGTAGCTTTGCACCTTTTCCTGGAACTCACTTGGTAGCCCAGGCTGGCCTCGAACTCACAAAGATCCGCCTGGCTCTGCCTCCCCAGTGCTGGGATTAAAGGCATGGGCCACCACTGCCTGGCCTCCACTCTTTTCTTAAAAGAGTAAAAAGGCAATTGTTGCTGTGTTTCTGGAAATATGGTATCAGTTTCCTCTCATAGTCTTATACCATTTCTCTCTTTCTGTAAAGCAATTCCTCAGTTTTGGGGCAGGAACCATCTGGTGGGCTAGAAGACATCGTGGAAGGATGTGACTAGCTTTGGCATTACATACTCAGCGAAAGTGGGGCTTCCCGTCTCCTCGGGACCTTAAATCCCCTTGATCTTTGATCAGTCCCTAGTTTGTTCCATTCTCTTCTTTGCCAGGCAGTTTGTTTTCACCATCTCACCACCATGGTACCAGTCCTTCTTCTGATTCTGTGTTATGGTTCAGAACTCAAAAGATGCTCATGGATCCCAAGGCTTCCCCTGTCTCTGCTATTCCCATCTGTTCCTCTCTTTGAATTCTTTCCTCTGCCTTAAGTACCTATGAGTTAGTTGTGCAATAATTAGTGCTGCGGCTGCGTGGCATGGATCCACTAATAGTTCTCCCTTTCTTACGAATTCCTCTGTGGATCACAATTTTTAGTGAACCTCTTTTGCATGTAGAAATCAGATGGTAACTCAAGATGATGGGTTGAACATAGGGAGCCTGGACACAGAAAGGTTTGAAGAAGTGCTAGTTAATTCTTAGGAAAATATACATGTGATTAAATGGTAGAATTTATTTTCATGTCTTATTTGTTTTTATTTTGTTTTGTTTAGGCAGACAAAGAACAGGAAGTGCTTTCTGATTCACTGTTAGCTGTTCTCTCACTGTTGGTGGTGATCAGGAGGCCAGACAGAATCTCCACACCTTGGGAGAGACAGGTGGAGAAGTGGAGAATGAGACTTTATCCCTGTACATATACAATAGACCACATCAATCTGAGGGCCGTGGATGCAGCTGTTGTGATAAAACTACAACAGTAGTTAGGAAAAGTATGTCTGGGCAGTCTTATTCTTAAAGTTTTTCACAAAGATGTGAGGGCTACATGCAAATAGGATATATTTCACTCATATTTTACAATTCAATGGTTTATTCTTTAAAGACAAATACCATCTGGGGCTAAGTATAAGAAAATGAATTCGTTTCCATAAGTGCCATAAAATTTGGTTATAATCGCATATTTTCTAGGTGACCTTTCAGCTATGATAATGTTTGAAGTTAGCTTTCCCAATGGATGAATTGCAATTATAAGGCTATAGTTATAATATCTCAGGTCACAGGTGAAATAATAGAATATAATTAGCAATGACATTTGATTGTTTCCTTTTTATTTTCTAGATTATATGTCAAATTTCTCATGAAATCAGAGAGCGTGGGGAGTCATTATTACTGGGGTTGATGGTACTGCAGTTTTATTATCATGTAATTAATTAGCATTTAGTATGGAGAGATTTCTTCTTAATCTCAGATGTTTGCACAAGAAATTCAGGAGATGGGAATCTTATCCATGCAAATAGATCTTGGATCTTTACAACTATTTGATTTGCTACAACACTATTCTGTACTAAAAATTAGAAACCTCCCAAATCACTGAGATGAAATTCTCTTCAATTTCCCAATTAAAGAAATAGGTGTGTGTGTGTGTGTGTGTGTGTGTGTGTGTGTGTGTGTGTGTGATGTGTATGTGTGTGTGTGTGTGTGATGTGTATGTGTGTGTGTGGTGTGTATGTGTGTGGGTGTGTGATGTGTATGTGTGTGTATGTGTGTGGGTGTGTGTGTGTGTGTGTGTGATGTGTATGTGTGTGTATGTGTGTGTGTGTGTGTGATGTGTATGTGTGTGTGTGTGTGTGGGTGTGGGTGTGTGATGTGTATGTGTGTGTGTGGTGTGTATGTGTGTGTATGTGTGTGTATGTGTGTGTGTGTGTGATGTGTATGTGTGTGTGTGTGGTGTATGTGTGTGATGTGTATGTGTGTATGTGTGTGTATGTGGTATGTGTGTGTGTATGTGTGTGATATGCATATCATGTTGTGTCATGTGTATGGAGATGCTTGTTAAGGCTAGAGGAAGGCTTCACATTCCTTGGAGCTGGAGTTAGAGATGATTGTTAACTGCCAGATTTGGGTGCTGGGGTTGAATTTGTCTTCTGGAAGAGCGGCAGGCACATTTAACCACTGAGCTATCTCTCCAGTCCCACAATTCTCTAATTTTTAAATCCTGTTTGCATATTTATTTTCATATAATCTTCTGTTCTTCTGGTGACCCTTTAAAAAACAAAACAATGCAAAACAAACCTCTTTGTGGCTCTACAGCAGCCAGGATCTCTACAAATGTCTGTGGCCCATGTTGCCACCAAAGGCCACATGAATGCTCAGAGTCTAGGCCACAACTTGTGGCCATGTTGGTGTCAGACGGCTGTGCCACTATCAGGGCCATGCTGATCTGAGTGGTCTGCACTGCCAGCCAGGGCCATGGTGATGTCCTGGCCTGAGCTGCTGCCTAGGGTCATGTCCAGGCCCGTGGCTCTGCAGCAGCCAGGGTCTGAGTTGATGTCCGTGGCTCTTGTTACCACAAGGGCTGTGCAGATATCTGGGGTCTTGTCAGCCACCTGAGACCCCGTTAGTGTCTAAGGGCCATGCTGCCACTGGAGTTATACTGATCTGGGTGGCCGGCACTGCCACTGGGGCCATGGTGATGGCTGGGCCCAGGCTGTTGCCAAGGGCCATGTCTAAGTCTGTGATCCTGCTGCAGCTGGAGTCTGTGTTTACGTCCATGGCCCATTTTATTACGGGGGGTGGGCATAGGAAGCACACATGTTGAAATCCGAGGGGCAGGTTGAGCTGGCAATGCCCTTTACTGGCCCTGGGATAACTGATTATGCCCTTCGCTGGATACTGAATCAGGAGATCTGTTCCTGCCCCTCATGGGAGAACTGGCCCCAACACTAGGGAGAGATGGCCCCACCCCTTGCCATGGGCATAGGAGAGCTGGCCCTGATTGCTTGGGAGTAGGAGAGCTGGCTCTGACCTTTTCAGAGAAGGTTGATTCCAGCATTCCAGACCGACCAGCTGAGCTACCAACCAGGCCAACATCTTGGGCCTTGGGTTGGCCCACCTTAACATCTACCCCATCTATGACCTGCTGGAGTGCTTGCAGGGACTGGTCCTACGGAACTATATAGCCTCAGCATCTCCATGACTCAGGGCAGCAGTAGGATATTGGAGAGGAGTTTCAGTGAGGGTTCAGTGATGATGATGTGCCAGAGGCCAGAGGCTGTGAACCACACCAATGACTCAGTGCAATGAACATTTGTGGGTGGAGCTGATAGGACAAAAGGGTGTACTATGTGACACACTGAAGCTCTCAATGCCACTAGGATGAATGAAGAGGTATTGAAGAGAAGGAAAAGGTGGAGGAGCGAGGTGGATTTTTGTTTGTTTTTAATTAATTTGGGGAGGTTCTTTTGAGGAGATGTGAAGGGCAGATATGGAGGGATGGGAGGTGAGTGGGGTTGGGATGCATGATATGAAATTCCCAAAGAATCAATGGAGTTATGTTATAAAAGAAAAAAACCCAAAAAAACTCATTACGCTGCTAAAAAGTATTAAAAACATGATGTTTTATATAAAGTAACAAGTCTTTCAGAAATGCAGGCTTACATGAATATCAAAGAAAAAAAGTACACTTACTGCCTTTTCCTATCACTTGGTTTTATGACATATTATTGGGTCAGAAACTCATGGCCTGGTATTTAGTTTCATTTTCAGATAATCCACTTAATAACATGCTTAATGAGATGTTATTATAATTTCATATTTTGTTGTTTTCAACCTGTGTCTTTTGGGGTGAAGCAGATTTCAGTGTCTATAAGGTGCATGTGAATCTGTGTGGGTACATGTGTGTGCAGGTTTTGTTGTACAACGTTTTGCTGTGATAAAGGTTTTAGAATGCATCCTTGATGAAACAAAATTTCCGACTTCATAGAGGCAATTACAGAATGCTTTGCATTACTGTTAAATCTAATCCTTTAATGTAGAGCAAAATACTTTTCAATCTTTCCATACATACTTGTAATTTATTTTCTTTCCGAAAAAGAAATAAGGGGAAAATTTTCATCAAGTATGTGAATAAATATATAATGTGACATTTTACATTTTATTTATTGACATTTGGTCCTTTGAAAGTGTCTAAGCTGATTTAATTTGCTATTAAATGAAAAATGGACTGTTTTTTAAAACAGCTTCAGCATTATATTGCACTGATATAGCTTCATGCTTGTCTTATCAAGAGCAAGATATTAAGAGGATTTATAATGTACATGGAAATGTGAGCTCTGTGTTCTGATGTTTCAAAGAATGTTTATTCCTCAATCATTATTCAGTGGTTGCTTCTACTTCAGTATTACATCTTTAACATCACCAGAAAGAATTTAGATGGAAACATGAAGAATATAGTTACTTGTTATAATCCTTTCAGGGCTGTGGGGATTGACTTGGGTGGTGGGGATTGACTTGGGTTGTGGGGATTGACTTGGGTTGTGGGGATTGACTCAGTATGTACTTGTTGACTTTGCTCATGTCTTTAATCTCTATGGCAGATAGATTCACTTCTATCATCAATCTGACCACTCTGTTCAAATCAGTGAATTCTATTAAGAGGGAGTATAAAGATACCTAGGTTACTGGCTCTGGGAAGACATATGTTGGGGCTTGTTGTTGCTTGATTGAGTGACAACATAGAAGAAATGGAAGGTGATTCTGAAATAAAAGCACATTTGGCCTGCTGAGAGTCTGAGTAAGCTATGTAATAATGGCCTCTGAAACACTCTACACCAGAGTCTTTTTAAAAAATGTTGTTTAATTGAAATAAAATTACATCACTCCTCACTTTCCTTTCCTTCCTCTTGCCCTTCCAGGCTACTCTTCCTGGAAGCCCTGCCATGTCCCCCCTCCAACTCTCAAGTTTATAGCCTCTTTTTTGGGGGGATTGTATTTGTTACACACACACACACACACACACACACACACAAGACAAGATGTATATAAATACAACCTTCTGAGTCTGTTTTTGTGTATATGGTTTCAAGGCTCCATACTGTAAATAAGGGGCTCATCCTGGGGGAGACTAATTCTTTTCCCAGGAGTCAATAGTTGCCTGTAGTTGTTTGTCTAAGGGTGGGACCCTGCAGAATTTCCCCTCTTCCATTTTAACGTGTCTTTTGATGTTGCTGTTCTTCTGGTCTTGTTTATGCAGCCATTTCTAGAAGAGGCTGTTTCACAGTAGATTTTCCATATTTGGGGTTTGAAGCTGCTATAAACTGGGGTGTGGTTCGAATACACAGCAGAGCTGTGCATTTTGGCAGTGAAAACCTTGTTCTTTCTTTCTGGGCCACACAGTAACTTTTCAGATCCCTTTATAGCCCAACAGATATTTGTATCAAAGTGAAGAAGGCATTGATATATGTGTCAATTTTTTTTAACTCTTCCATTTTAACTTAAACTCAACTATTCAAAGAGATGGAAAGGAAAATATTAAAAACAAAAGATTAACATTTGATCCAAATAATGATTATAAATATGTTGCTTTTGCTATAGAGGACCCAGAAACAAGCCCACACAGCTATGACCACATAAGCTTTGACAAATGTGTAAAAACATATATGGAGAAAACAGCAGCCTCTTCAACAAATGGTTGGGAAACCCGCATTTCCACACATAAAAGAATGAAACTAAGATTTATCTCTTTCATCTTGCACAAAAATCAATTCAAAATGGATCAAAGGCATGAATATAAGTTCTGAAACGTTGAAAGTGTTCCAGGGAAACAGAGGGAAGACACTTGATGGTAGAGGCCTAACCAAAGATATTCTGAAGAAGACGCTAGTGGCAGAGGAAATAACCCCAGAACTGAGAAATGGGATTGCATGAAATTGGAAAGCTTTTTCACAGGGAAAGAAATGGTCAGCAGAGTAGAGAGAGGCAGTACTGATTAGGAAACATGTCTTCACTAAATACCTCTCAGGCAAAGGCATAATATCCAGTTTATAAAAACCCAGTAAAAACCAAACTTCCCAAACCAAAATCATTCAATCAATAAAATGCTTAATGAACTGACTATCCACTTCTCAAGGAAAAAACACATATAGCCAATAAATACTTAAGAAGGTGCTCAACATCCTGAGTCATCAGGGACATGCCAATTAAGACTACTTTTAGCTTCCATCTCACTCCAGTTAGCATAGAAACATAAAAGAAGCAATGACAAACGTTGGTGAGGATGTGGGCAAAGAAGAGTCTTTATTCACTGCTGGTAGGAAGGTAAATTTGTATAGCCACTTGGGAAATTAATTTTTAATAAGCTGAAAATAAAACTACTTAACATGATCCAGCCATATCACTCTTGGGTACATGCCCAAAGGATGCTAAGTCAACACATCACAGAGGCACCTGCATATCCATGCTTATTGCTGCACTGCTTACCATAGCCAGAGAACAGAATCAACCTAGATGTCTATTTTTTTATTTGATTACTATTTTTTTTTTTTAGACACAGAATCTCTCTATGTAGCCCTAGCTGTCCTGGAATTCACTATGTGGGACAGTCTGACTTGAACTCAAGAGTTCCACCTGCCTCTGCCTCCTAAGTGCTGGGATTAAAGATGTTTGCCACCACTCCCAGCCTTACCTAGATATCTATTAACAAGTAAAGGAATAAATAAAACATGGAATATAAACATAATGGAATTTAATGTAAATGCAAGGGGAAGTGAGACCTTGGGGTTTGCAGGGAAAGGGACAGAACTAGAAATCATTGCATTAAGTGAAATAAGCTAAATTAAAAGAGACAAATGGCACATATTTTTTCTTATGAGTAGAATCTAGTTTTGTAATTATATACATGTGTTTGTGTGTAGGTTGTGGAACTCAGAAGGTAACCATAGACAGGAGTTAAAAAGGGAGCTTAGGGTGAATAACAAAATATATGTAAGAATAACAAAATATATGTAATAAGAAAGGGAACCTTTGTGGGTGAAGAAATGGAACCTGTGAGAGGAAGTTGGCGTATAGTGTGCGGAGTGGAAAAAGTATAACGAAACCCATTACTTTGTGTGATAACCTTTAAAAATTAATAAAATGGGAAGGAAGAAAGTTGAGATGAACATATAGGTTTTTTTTTTTTTTTTTTTTTTTTTTTTTTTTTTTTTTTTTTAGTATATATGCTTTTGGTGTATAGATACTTTTCTGGAGATAAACATTTGTAGTAAAAGTTTTTCCTCATCAAGTTGAACTAGTAGATCTATTCGAAATACAAAATATTTTCGATGTTTCATCATAATTGCATGTGCTTGCCCCGTCTATCTTCTCTAATTTGTTGTTGAGCCAGTTGATTGTTAGTTTCAGATATCACGACATTTCATCCCTAAATATGCCAGTATCAGTCTTGCAAACCATAATGCCATTGTCACATCTAAGACAACCATTAGAAATTCAATAATATTTCATCACAATGTATATCCATATTAGATTTCTACCATTATTTCTGGAATGCCTTTAAGAACTGGAATAAATGTTCTGACATAATATTTTGTTAAGCAAATCAAGAATATGTTATAATTCTATTTTCTCAAAATAGTAATTGGCCATCAAATAGGTTTGAGTTTTCATGGCCCCAAGCCAACAACTGAACCCACCAGAGTAATTTTCTGGAATGAGAAATGCTAACTGCCAAAACCAAAGAATGTTAATCGGAAACCAGCCTGGTCGTGTTTTCCAAGGTGCTAATCACTTGGAAAAATTGCCTCTCATTGGCTTCGTCCATAGATAATTACTAATTGAAAAGCTACTAGAATAGTGAGAAGGTATATTAGCATGTTAATAGGTCTTTGTGCCCAAAGGCTTCAAATTATAAATTATCAAGACTGCATTAGCCAGATGGGCAGGATTAATTAGCATGCTAGCATTACCTGGCATCCTATGGTGGCTGAGAGTAAACAAAATAACCATAACCATTTCAGCATGGCTTGTCATTATGCCACTGCTCATCGTAGCTATAGAACAAGGGTTGAGAGCACTGAGAGCCAGTGATTCTGGGTGCTAACAACTAGAACAACATGAACACTGTTCTCACCTAGGCTTCAATTATCTTCATCTGCTTTGGTTTCTTCCATCTTTAACAAATGAAAGGTGTATGACAGACAAAAAGCAAATTAGAATTCTAGCCACCTAGATTTAAATGTTAGCATTGGACAACCTATTAAATTGCTTCAAGCCTCAAGAAGTTTATTTGTGATACAACAAGACTGTTAAAAGTTCTCTGGAATCCTTTCTGGCTTTCAAGTTTCATGAGACTGTGTAGAGTCCAGGAACAGATCTGGAATCAGAGGAGAGAGAGGCAGATTTCTAACTACATTGTAACTACATTCTAAATATTTGTCTTTATACCCACAGAGGGAAATCAGTACAGAGAACCACAAAATGCAGTTACAGAGCCCACTCCTAGTGATATACCTGCAAAACAATTCTAGCATCTAAGGCACAGGGAACTTTTTAGAAGAGGGAGCAGGAAGAGTGTAAGAGCCAAAGGATCAGGGATTTGCTATGAGGCTTTGTCTCTAATAATGTCAGAAAGCCATGCCCACAATATCTCACCAACATGACTGACCAAACATGAACCGAACAAGGGCAATAAACATGCCAAAGTGGACAAGTGAAAGGCCACCAGGCCTCAACCCTATGCAAAGAACTACAGGCAACAAAGGAAAGCTGAAAGCAGGGCAAATAGTCTTCTTCAGGGCAGAGCACACCAATTGGTTATCCAATACCAAATGTTCATCCCTGAAAATATATATACATAACATTGTACAGACTGTGCAATATATATATGATACATACATACATACATATCTATATCTATATAAAATGTTTTATATATATAACATTAATGAAAACTGAATTTGAAAGAGAGCAAGGAGGTGCATATAGAGAGTTTGGAGGGAGGAAAGGGAAGGGTGAAATGATGTAATCATTATAATCTCAAAAAATAAAAGAAATAATTAAAATATATATGAAGTACATTAAGAATGTACATTGAGTAGTAAGAAACTAGAAATGACAAGCAACACTACAAATTCCTTTGATCCCATGTTCAACACAGGAGCAACACAGGAGCAAATTCTAATTGTTTTGAATGTTTTGGTGTCTATTTTTAAAACTCTTGTACTATGGTTTCCCCCCATGTTGTGATAAATATCCTCACAAAAGCAACTTACAAGAAAGGATTTATTTTAGTTTATGCTTCAAGATACAGTCCATTGTGGTGAGAAATCAAGGCAGGCAAAGCTTGAAGCATCTGGCCACATTATTTCGAGTCACATACTAGAAGTTAGCTTGCTGTCTCCATTTTCTATGCTTCAGAATCCCAGCCAGGAAAACGTGCCACCCACAGTGGACAAGTCCTCTTACTTCAATTAATATGCTAAAGATAATCCCCCATAGGCATGCTTAGAGGACTATCTCCAAGGTGATTCTCTATTCTGTCAAACCTACAATTAGCACTAACTATTACAGTGCCAGGTACACACTAACTTTCTGTTTACTAAGTGCAGTTGAATTTTTATATTACCTATTTATATTATCATACTTATATGAAATGTCTAAAATAGGAACCTTATGGAGAAGAGGGCAGATTTACAGTTTCCAGGGCCTGGGTAGGGAAAGGACAGTGACTGCCTGTCCTGGGGAATAACAGATACTTTTGAAAATAAGATCATGGTGATGGAGTCAACATTGTGGGTGTGCTAAAAGCACTGCACTGTACAATATGAAAGGGTTAGAATCCTGGATTTTATTTTACATTCATTTACCTTAAGATTAGATTACTGTCTTACTAGGAAGTTCTGCTTATTACCTTTGCTTATTAGTGCTTCATGTCTTAATATTTTCCGTTCTTTTCATCATCCCTGGTTTAAAGTTGAGTAAAATGAGTCAGGTTCACTTTCTCATGATCACAGTTGTAAGCCTAGGATTGATCTGAAATCTCTACAGAATGCACACACAATGATTTATCTGATTTGGCCCTGAGATGGTTAACTTTCCATGATCACAGTACTAAACTAGGATTGACCTCAAATCTCTTCAGAATGCACACACAATGATCATCTGATTTTATCCTGAGATGGTTAACTTTCCCATGATCACAGCAGTAAGCCTAGGATTGACCTCAAATCTCTACAGAATGCACACACAATGATTATCTGACTTCACCCTGAGACTGTTAACTTTCCATGGTCATAGTACTAAACTAGGTTTGACCTCAAATCTCTACTGAATGCACACACAACTTCACCTTGAGATGGTGGATCTGGTGGGTGAAGCCATGCCTGTGGAAATGAAATTAGATCATTGATTCATCTTTCAACTGTCTGCAAATAGAAAATTTATCTTGTACATATGGATTTTATTTAGAAATGCTACCTTTGTTGTATCATTCATTAGGTAGTATATATTGTACTCCACAAGAAAATTGGAATCTACCAAAGGAAGAAAGAATGACATTAAACTGAATTGGAGATTTATGAAGAAAGCAAATCTAGCTTTGGTATTGAAGGGATTACAACAAATTACTCCTAAGGTCTGTTTAGAACAGTAACTTTGGGGACTGGAGAGAAGACTTACTGGGCAATACACTTGCTATCTAGTCTGAGGACTAGAATTTGATCTCCAGAATCCACAGAAATGCTGGGCAGGCATAGTGGCTCACTTATAATTCCAGTTCTTGGGAGATGGAGATGAGCTCTCCAGAGTAAACTAGTTAGGTAAATTAGCCAAATAGGCAATCTCTTGGTTCATTTAGAGACACTGTTTCAATAATAGGCGGGGTTAGATGATGAGAGTGGTTGAGGAAGACACCTGATGTCAATCTATAGCCTTTATATACCTTCATACACATATGTGCACAAATTTAAACTCAGACATGCACACACATCCCCCCCCCCCCCCCCACACACACAGTTCTGAAATTTAAGGCATTATGGGTAATTTTTACATTTACACATGACCCTCTTAAAAGTTAAGAGTCAAATACATTAAAAATCTTGGCAAAACAAAGATGTACAGTTGATTGATATTTGGTGATTGAATCTGTCTAAAAAAAAAAAAAAAAGCCTCAAGGAAAGAGCCTTTGTTCAATTTCCAAAAGCGTTAGAAGTCCTCCTTGTATCATTGCCAAAGAAAGACAAGGAGGAGAGTCATTCTTCCCTCCAGAATCCAGTGGGCCAGTATTAAGAAATGGCAAAGAGTATTACTACAAACACATAGTTAAGCAAGAAGAGAAAATGATGTCTCAGGAAGGGAGTTCATGAAATAGTCCCTGTACTGAATAATCTTGTTTTATGCTCTGTCTTACTGTTCTGTTTAATGTTCAGTAATTCAACAGACAAGTGAACAGTTACTATGTATTAATTAGACTCAAACAGTGATCCCACAGAGCTAGGTCTTCTGGAAATAGCAAACATTGCAGAAATTTCTGTCAATCAGATTGGTAGGTGAGATGTGTGCACCTCTATGAGGTTGTTTGATTCAAAACAGAACTCAACTAACTTCTCAACTCTGTGATGCTGATGACAAGTGCTAAGGGAATACAGAAATAATTTTTCTTCTGGTATTTGTTAGTTACTTTTCTCTTTGCTGTGGCAAAACACTGGACAAAAGCAGCTTAAGGAAAGAGTTAGTCATGGGATGGGGTCAGGGGAGGCACGACAACTGCAGAGTGCAATTTGACCAGAGTGACACACACACACACACACACACACACACACACACACACTACACACACACATACACACCACACACACACACACTACACCCCCCCCACACCCCCCCACCCCCCCCACACACACACACACACACACACACACACATATACCACACACACACACACATACATCACACACCACACACATACATCACACACCACACACACCACACACACCACACCCACACACACACACACACACACACACACACACACACACACACACACACACACACACATACACACACACACACACACACATGCACAGAGTATCTGTGTTTCAGAATGAACATTGTAAGAGTAGACATTGTAGATTTAAAGACTACAGGTAACATTTTATATTGTAATAGCTTGTGATGATTAATATTCATTGGAAGCTGCCCTTGGCTCTCTGCTCTTTTACCAGATGAACTCCTATGGGGCTGGCTGGACATTTGAAGTCCTGGACACTCCTTGAACTAGGAAGGGTGGCCTTGGAACCCACTGTCACTGTAAACCATGCTTTCTAAAGTCATGCCTTCCTTACCCCTAATATGAGAGGACACCTTCAGTGCCTACTTAGTACATAGCAGCACTTGGAGTCCTACTATCCCCTCCCTTTTGGAAACAAGACGATGCAGAGTGCGTGCTTAAAGCCAAAATGAACCCTAGGAGCTGAGTTTGTTTCTCAGGTGCCTATGATGAAGTCTTAGCTATCACTACCTTCGAGTGTAACTGGTGAAGATAGGTCTTTGAAAAAGTAAGAAAGCTAAAATAAGGCCGTTATTTTGAGATGACGAGTGTCCTAGAAGGAAGAGACGCTGGCACCAACAGCACAGGGCACCGGCCAGGCTAGAGAGAAGAGACTGTCTCCACAGACACACAGAACTGCTGCTTCCCCTCGATGTAGGTCCTAATCTCTGAAGTCTTTCCTTTTCCACTCCCATCTCTCACCTTGTCTTTGCTAGCTCCCTTGTCTCTTAGGCCTCACCTTGGAGATACCTCTGAGAGGATCCCTGGAGCCTTCTGTGTTTACTGGTGACTTGCATTCTTACTCCCCTGGGTTTACTGGTGACCAGCTCTGACCACATCACTCCAGTTGTCTGGCCTTTGGCATTTCTCCCCTCGGTAATTGGCTCTTTGAAGGCCTCACTCCCCGTTTTTGCCTTCCCGAAGCTTGGCAGAGTACCTTGTGTCTGGAAGGGCCTCAGGGTGACTGAATGAATTGAGGGGAAACTGGTTTAGTAGGAAAACAAAATATTTCCTAACAGTGACAGTTGCTCAGCCACACCCAGAATTAAGCAAAAATACAAACATTAAAGTAACTTGTATTTGTAGATCTGTCAAATTTTAACAATTGTCCATGACACAAAAGTCTTAGAGTATAGACACACCCCTTTGCTTCTGTGAAATGCTATCCAGTTTGAAAAAGGTGCAATATGGATTGCTTATAAATTCAAAAGGTAATTTCATCTTCTATATTATGTACTTATTTTGTACCTCTAGTACTTTATCTGTCACATACGATTTATTCAGAAAAGAATCAGATATAAATACTTTTATTTTGGAAGTGATCAGTTTACCTTCTTTGAAGCTACATTGGGGGGAGGGGCAATAGGGAAGAGCGTTCTGGAAGAGTTTGTGAAAATAATTTTTTTTTTTTTTAAATTAACACATCTCAGTGGTAGTTTTAGCTTCTTTAGGAGCGAGCAGCAAGCATTGTTAGCTCACCAAATGTGTTTTGCTGGTGAAAAGAGAATGGGTGAATTTATTCTTCAGAAAACCCTGTAAATGATTCTGTACACAAGCCAGTTCTGAAGAAGCTTGGAACCCAGGAGATGTGACTCCTTCCAAAGAAGTGTGGCAACACAGGCCTTTCAGAGAGGAAGAGGGCTCAGCTCGGGGGATAGCTGCTTGGCTCCAAAGAAATGGCGTGGAGCCAGGATGAGAAATAATTTCTCATTTGATATTGATTAACAAGTTTATTGTTAGAAGCCAATTTTCTGTAACAGCAGATATGTTCCCTAGGGTTTCTGGAGTGTTTTACTTTAAAAAAAAAAATTTTTTTTAAGCCTCCAGACAAAATCAACATTTAAAAATTTTAAGCCAGCCCTCACACACGTACATTAGCATTCAACTAGAGAGAATCAAAATTAGAACATAGCAAAAATATACAGAATTATGCTATATTTTACACTAAAAACGTAGATTCCATGGCATCATAGATTATCACACTTTAAAAAAGCAAAAATAAAGAGGGAAAGGAACATGCTCTTCCCAGTTTAAAATTTAAAAACCAAAATCACATTCTTCAAAAATCCTAACCCTCCCTCCCCAAAACAAAATAAAACAAAACAAAGCAAAAAAACCTTTCAAAACTTCTAAAGCTCCTTTAAAAAAATCCTTCCTCGTTTCTAAATCAAATCCGCATAGGTGAATTTTCTTTGATCCGTCTTGTTGACCATGTTTGACTTACAGCACCGGTAGGAAAAACTGGTGCATTCTTTAGTCTGTGAGTTGCTAAGCAGAATTCTCTCAGGACCCCATGCTAAAGCACTCTGTAGTTACTATTATCAAAAGTTGAATCTCATTTTAGCCCTGATAAAGCCCCCTAGTATTAAAACACTGGGTTGATAGATGATAGATGAAAAATCTCTTTTTCAAAGCATGGCCTTTGTGGTAGAACACGACTCACTTACTATGGAAATATCGCCAGCTGCCTAGAAACGTTGCCTAGCAACCCGTGGAAACACAGAAAAACCTAATATCTCCCAGTTGCTCGTGGGTAAAGGGATTATTAAAGATATCAGAAAAAAGGACTACAAAGTTTGTTCTTGGCCAAGACAGCAAGTAATACTTTTTAGGCTGGCAGTGTCTATGTCCCTTGTCCCACAAAGTTCAAAAGCTCTCCATGTTTATGAGTTTCCAGAGGGAAGAAAAGCGGTGACTTCCAAAGGTCATGCCCTCAACTTCAGAGAGGGCAGCACCTCCCACATTCCCCAAGCTGACCCTAGTGAGTGACAGCTAGTCAGCAGCCTAGCTTTGAATGCTGCTGTTGCCACAGCTGCTGGCTTCTTCAGACCCAGACTCTCAGTAACCTGGGGGCTGGTGTTTTGTCTCTGCTCTGCGGGCCAGCCCAGGCCTAGAGGTCATGTGTTCCTGGAAGGGCAGCCTGACTGCTGCCCAATCCCGCGCTTCTGCCAAACATTCCACAGAAGCCTGGTGGGTGGTGGGTGGTGGGTGGTGGGTGGTGGGTGGTGGGTGGTGGGTGGTGGGTGGTGGGTGGTGGTGGTGGGTGGTAACAAAGCCTGGGCAGCCCTAGCTTCTGAACCAGGCAGATACTCACTTTGTGTTGTAGGCAAAGGGAAATGGCTGTGTGGGCTGAAGCTGGACTCTGCTCAATTCTGTTTCTTTTTTGTTAACAGGATTAGAAAATTGTCTAGCTGGACGAATGAATTGGGTACTAATCAGTTTGGGCTGCTACCATAAAGCACCACAAATTAGGTAGCTTAGAAACAACAGAAATTCGTTTCTGGCAGTTCCAGAGGCAAGGACGTTCAGGATCAAGGTGCTGATGGACTGTGAGCCTCAGAGCCACTTTCCCGCTTCAAACCTTGGCTGTCACCTTACATAGAGGACGTGGCAAATTGGCATCATTCAACGTGTGTGTGTGTGTGTGTGTGTGTGTGTGTGTGTGTGTGTGTGTGTATGTACCTGTGCATACACAGAAGCCAGGGGATGATGGCAGGTGTTACCACTTTCCACTTTATGCCTTTGAGACTTCTCACTGAACTTGGAGCTAGGCTGGTGGCCCTTCTGTCTTCAACCCCCCACCAGAGTGCTAAGGATTTGAAGTCAGATCCTCTTGCACAGTAAGTGTTCTGGCCCACTGAGGAATTTCCCCAGCCATTTATTGGGCTTTACTTCCTCATACTTCATAACAGTGCCTAGTGTTTTGGATTTTAACATTTGAATTGAAGTGGTAACAAAAATATTTCCAGCCATAGCAATGAGTTTTTTTTTATTATTATTATTGTCATTGTTTTATTTTTTGGTTTGTGAGAAAGAAAATGAACTTCATAAATTAATTGGATGAAAGAAGTTCTCCCTTGAAACTCAGTCTGGCTTTCAGTGTGAATACATTTTCACTCTACCTTAAAAGTCCATCTTCATTAGGCTTGATCTGCAACAGCGCTAACAGCACCAAGTTAATACCTTCAATTTTTAGGATGTTATAGTCTCTAGACATGCAAGATCTCACTGGAGCCTATAGCTGCTTTTGAAAAGGCCATTATCATTTTAAAGAAGAGGAAGCTGGTGCTTACAGAGGCAAGGCTTTGTTTAAGGTCTTTAACTGTAAGTAGAAGGGCAATTTTGAACCTGGGCTTTCAAGACGAGTGTGATTGTTAATAAGCATTTGAGGTGAGGCTCATTTCAGGAGAAAGGACGGAAATGTGTTGGGTCAACGAGCCTAGATTGGGAGGCCTGGACCACAGTCTTCTGTAGGATTTGGGGCAAGTAATCCTAAACTCTCTGAAAATGGATTCCCCCTTTTTTTAAATTAAAAGAGTGAAGAAGAATCACTTGTTAATCTCAAAATAGTTAAAGCCACAGCCTGGCCATTCTTATCTTGAAAACCAGGTGCTGTGGCACATCAACGTTTCTAGAGGCAAGCAATTCACTGTTTTAGGATCAGTTTCCTCTATCATGAAGAACTAAATTTATTTTCTTTAACCAAAGTCTACCAGAGAAAGTATCAATTCCAATTTCCTGCTCCTTTGGTGTTCATGAAGTGTTCAACTGCCTTGGTAGGCCTGCTTAAGCACCTTATGTGTGTAACCAGAGGTGGTACCTTCAACAGCTCTGAGCAGAGCGGGGCACTGGACCTGTGCCCCATCTCTGAATGCAAATTAGTAGTGTTCAAAACAGAGTGAAGTTTCCTCAACAACTGAAAAATAGAACTGCATTTGAATGAGCAATCTCTCCTCTGGGTGTGTACTCCAAAAATAGAACGGACTCATGTGGAATTATCTGCACAACCCTCTTGATCAAGTCATTGTCCACCATAACCTAGATGTGGAAACAATCTGTGCCCAATGACAGATGAACGGATAAAAACATCTATATGTGTGTTCGTGTACATATATTTGTCTTGTAGTATGTATAATGGGATATCACCCAGGCTTAAAAAAAAGTCTGACATATATCAATGTATATATGAATTTGGAAATTGTTATGCTATTTCAAATAATGCACAGAAAAAAACAAACCAATGAGTGTTCTCATTTACAAGTAGAATTTAAAAACACAAAGCCAGATACAAAAGTAGATAAAAGTAGAGAAAAGAATGGTGGCTTAAGGTGGAAGAGTATTAGGAGATGTAGGTCAAAGTGTGTGAAGTTGGAGTTATGTAGGATGAATGCACCTGGAAACCTTGAAGCATGGCATCGGACTCCAGACAATAAAAGTATGTTGTTAGCTTTTTACAATTTTACGCTGCCTTAGCCTTAGAATCAATCTGGGCTTAGTCACACTCTACGGTTTCTATTTCTTCACTTCCTTGTTCCTTAAAATGGTCCAGTCAAACCTTTGAGGTTTACATCAGCTGTTGTGACTACCTCCCTATAAGACATGTAGCCTGTTGGACTCAATCCTCTGACCTCTGTATTCCACATGGACTGCATCTTGGTTACAGTGGAACTTGACAGGACAAAGCCTGCTTGCTCCAAATTCACCAATTCTGATTCCTTGAGGGACACCTGCTTGAGTAGCACACAGTGCTTAGCTAATCCCTTTGTCCCCTTTCTCTCTCACCAACCTCACTGCAAGGATGCACATGCTAAAGTGTTCCCTGAGCTTCCCAAGGCCTAGGGAAATTCCCAGGGAACCTTGCTCATATTGATAGCTCTGATGGTTGTGGGTTTATTTTTAAAATATTAATTGTATTTGTATGTGGCACATGCTTTTTCCCTTCTCCTTCGTCACGTCTTCCTTCTTTTATATAAAAAAAATAATATCTTGAGGAGGGAATCTTAACAGCCTCCTTCTCCTTTCCCCCAGTTATTTCTTGTTTCCAGCTACTCAAGTTCGTTTTCCTTTTTTGTCCTTATTTTAGGCATTGCCAAATTGTGCAGGAGAGAGCTGTTTTTGCCCCATGAACATCTGCAAAGCTTTCATGGCACTTATGTATCTTTCAACTTGGTGGCTGTACAGTGAGGTTGCTGAAGAGGTACTATACATACTTCACACCCTGCTGGATTTCAATTCCACAGAAACCATCAGTCATTGCCCTCTAGGCTGGGTGTTTGCAATTCTGTCAGCAGAGGCACCAGACCTTGAATGTGCACATTCAATAAAGAAGGTGTTCCCATCACTGTAGTCAGATGGGGTGTAGGTCTGCAGCACTTTCTGCCTCCAGCCAACTGGCCTCTGGACCATTCCACTCTACTAATTTTATTTTCTTTCCTTTAAATTGTCTATCTTCTATAGACTCTACACTTTTCTATCTATGACTAACACATTCCTTGCAATTTTCCTCAAACTCTTTTGATATGCATGGCACTCCAGCCTCAGCAAATAATACGAGCATCATGAAGAGGTCAGTTCATGATAGTCTTGGAAAGGATTTAACTTTACAACATCTCTGTGTTGCAACTGTTAAGATGGAGACTGACCAAACCCAAAGAGGAGGAGGAGTACCAGACCCTGAATCTCTGCCATCAACTGGGCTCCATCACTTCATCTCTGATATAACATAAAATCCTCATGTCTTGAAAGTTGATCTGGCTGTTTACAAGTACCTGGTCTTGGTCTCAGTACTTGGTCTAAGTACTCAATAACAGAAGCCTAAAAAGTAGTATTCTCATAGTTCCTCAACCTGTGATTCTCAACCTGTGGGTCATGACCCTTCAGGGGGTCAACTGACCCTTTCACAGGGGTCAGATATCAGATACCCTGCATATCAGATATTTACATTACAATTCATAACAGTAGCAAAATTACAGTTATGAAGTAGCAACAAAAATAATTTTATGGTTGGGGGTCACCACAACATGAGGAACTGTTGCATTAAAGGGTGGCAGCATTTGGAAGATTGAGAAACACTGTTCTAGAAAATTCCCCAAGATATGGGTAGTTTAGAGAAAGGTCAAATGGCATATTCTCTTTCTTATGGGTTAATTGTGTGAGGGGCCATTTAGGAGAGCAATACGATGAATTTAGTGTAACCCAAACTTAGTCTGTTATACAACATTTATTAACATAGGTTTCATGGAACATCGTCCTGTAAGCTCCCTGGGTAATGCCACATTTTTGCTTATATTCTTCCCACTTTGTAGCCACTGTTGAGCTCTGGTACCTCTGTTAGGCAAAGTATAGGAGGGAAATATTAAATTGACTTTTGCTTAGGAAGCAAGCTTTCTCAAAGCCTTCTAAATTCACATTCATTTCTCACTTCCTGACAGCATGGAAGGTCAGGTTTTACAAACTGCTTTTCCAGCCAGCCCCTCTCCTGTATTTCTGAATGTTGTCTAGACTCTAGCCATGCCCAGTTCCATGTGCTTCTGTTTCCTTGCCTGTGCAGTCCTTGGTGCCCTGACCCTTGTGTTTCGAACTCCCTCTCTTCTTATTTGTTTCCGTTATGAAGCCTTTCCTAGATGACACCTCTCTTTCTCCCTGCTTAGCTAACCAATGAATTCATTTGCCACATCCAAATTATGTGAAGGATCAGGCTGGGCTTTCAGGATACAGTTATGATGAAGACAGATTTAGAGACTCTGTTACTATGGAGTTGTGACTTGTTGAACCTCAACTCTCTGTGTTACACTACCCTTCTAGCTGAGTGCTTTCATTATTGTGTTTTCAGGTAATTTTAAATTATGAAATAACGTTAAATAACAGGGAAATTAACTAATATGAATGATCCACATGTATCTTTTACAGATATTTCCTTTCAATTTATTTTATAGCAGTATTATACAAGCTGGTCATGTCAATCACACTCACTGGTCATGTCAATCAAATCTTCAATCTAAAAATTAAAAAAAACAACTCTTCAGACTTCTTTTGGTATTCCAGGACTCTAGGCAGTTGCAAATATTACAGATAAGCTCACTGTCTATGACATTTCTTCCTGATTAGACCCAGAATTTTTGACCAAATGTTCTGTGTCCTCATTTCGCTATATTTGATGGCAGTTACTGGTCTATTTGCCTCATTGCTAAGGTGTTAACTTTTACACTTAGTTTAGATGATGTCTGCTAGGTTTCTCCAGACTAAACTTACTTTTCTTTTTTTTATAGTAATGGATATTTTATAGAGAGTCACTTGGAGACTATTATAATGTACTAGCCTTACTTTTATTTACCAGTTTCAATACCCATTGATGCTTCCTATCTGAGTTGATTATAAGTATAGCAGCTTTCAAATAGTGATTTTCTTATTCCATTATTTACTTAAGCAGACAAGGATACATATATATGTGTATGCACCTACTGATATGTCCTCTGAGACTTAAAAGTTAATTGATGAGCTAAAAATTCATCATCATAATTATTGTTTGAGGTTTAAATTGTCACATATTTGGCCAGTGGCAGCTTCCTTGATCTGATGTTTTAAAAGGCTATAAATACATCTCCCTGCTTCCCCCTTGAATTAGCTATTTATCCTAGATCTCCTTTGTTTCTATGAGTAGCATTTGAAAGTCAAAATCTACATGCTATGTGTGTGTTGGTGCTGTTGAAATTCTGCTGCCCCTCAGTTCTCTGTGAACAGAATGGGGGGATCTCTGCAAGTGCATCCATACTTTCCCATCTGTAGATTATGGGTACATATCTGCACAACAGCTGAATCACTGTTTATCTCTCTACTTTTCTATATCTACTTTTCTTGATATCCATTGAAAACTGTGAGTTTAACCCAGTACCTTCAACTCTACCCCAGCACTGCAGGGCCTTTATTGCTTTCTTCTTTTCATGTTTATAGTCCATCCTCTACTATTTGTCTCTTCATGTTTATGGTCCTCTGATTCCCATTATTCCAAATACATTTATAGATTCACTCAGTCAGCAAACAGTCAATCTCCTGACCTTACTGAGATCTGACCTTTCTGTGTGGGCCCTGTCTGTCATCTCTAAGTTCTTTCCCTGCAGGGGTGGGGATAAGAGTATATTGTCAACTTTTTGTGGATGTAGAAATAATCAAAATATCAGATCTTGACAGATTATAAAGTTCTTTTGAGACATTTTCTCTGTGCTTCTGTATCTCTGGCATCTGCATATTGGGAAACAAGCATCCTCCTTTCTCAATATGATCCAGGTGAGCCAGTAAAAGTGATGACTTGGCTTGAGCAAACATATCTCCACTTTCTGACAAAAGGGCTTCACTCATCATTTTACACATTGTCCCCCTACCCCAGGACTTTAAGCTCATTGAGGTCAAGAGCTGGCTTTTTTGTTTTGTATTGTTTTGTTTTGCTTGTTTGTTTGTTCTTGAGCCAATGAAACATCTTGCACCAGAGTCTGGAGTAAAACGTGTGTCCAATTGTTAAGCTGGCTCTTTTCTTCCTCACACAACCGGCCAGCAGTTTTGCAGTGCTGATTGAGCTTACTCTGTTTTGTTGTTGCACAAAAGTAACTTCACTCCTCTGAGTCTCTCACCTGAAATTTGTTTCGAAGCTGGGAGGAAAAACAGATCAGACATTGGTATACACAAACGTATACTAAAGTAACACATCCAGGTATTTATTACAAGCTAAGCGATACATGCCAGAATGCCATTCAAAAGCTAAGTAATATCTTAAGTGAAGAAAATAGAGAAAAAAGTGGTGAGAACAAAAGAGGAGATTTTATAAAGGTGTTTATCTTAGAACTTCTTTGGGATGTTTACTTTTTCAAGCACATAAAACACCATAGAGCAAATAGACTTATGGTGGAAATGGAAATAGCCAATTGGTTGGCTACAGAGATGTACAAAATTTGCTATTGGAAATTATAAAATGGAATGCTTGTGATGTTTTTAAGCATTGCTATTTTAATTCGATATCTTTTATTTACCATTTGAGAATTTTATATATATATATACAATTGGATCCCTTCATCTCCCTCTTAACTTCATGTCCTTTTTAAGTAACTGCTGGGTTCAGTTAGTGCTGCCCATATACAAATGGGTGAGGGGGTCCTCCACAGGAGCATGGCCAACCTACCAGGGATCATTCCCCTAAAGAAAACTGACTCCGTCTCCATTAGCAGCCACCAGCTGCTCACAGACACTTGTTCTCTTCATTTCGAGCAGTTGTAAACTTTTGCTCTGATCACCACCCAATGCACAAACATACCTTTCTGATGAGGACTGAGAGACAGCAGCACCAATTTATGGCTCTAGAAATATGTATTTAAGTTTGATACTGATTTATATTTAGCAAATTAATACCCTTGTGGCCTATGTGTTCCCCAGCCAGGGGTTCTTGACCACATTTATAAATACCAAGTATGAATTTCCTCCTGGAAAGCAGTTTTTAAATCCAATTAGAAAGTGGTTGGTTACCACTGTAACATTCATGCTACTATTGCACCCGTGGGAATACCTGTCCAAGTCAGTCATTATTGTAGCTCTCAGTGTTCACAGCTGGGCAAGACTATGATGGCTCCCCCCTCCCCCGTGTAGTGTTTTTCAGTATTATTAAAGCTATGCAGCAGGGAAGAAGCTTCCAGGTCAGTACTAGCTTGATTTAGCTATGTCCTATGATTGAAGTATGTGATACCATAATCAGCAATAGATTATTACTATCAAGTTTTGGTGGGCAAATGGCAACAGTCTGTACTGTTTCTGGGGTTTCTGGATTACCCCTGAGAGACGCTATCCCACACCTGTTAGTGGGCTTTTTATATTGACAACATATGGCTCTGGGGGAAACATTACTTCCCATGCAGGGTAACTCCATTTAAACTCTTGTGTGTCAATAGAGCCAACCCTGTTGGCGGAGGTGTGGGAGGGCTAACCCTGAAGTTGTAAGCATGGGAGAAGTGTCCTCATTACTCATCTGTCTTGAGGTAACATGGGTGGGGAGAGATGGCCCCCTCCCATCAACACCTAAGACAGGAGTTGGGCTTGCCTGGAGGTCATAAAGGCAGGAGAGCTGTCCCTGCCCCTCACCAGTTATGGCCACTACACTTCACTTAGGCAACACAGCAGAGTTGGCCCTGAAGGTGTAGGTGTGAGAGAACTGACCCTGAGGATGTGAAAGCCAAGCCAGAGAAATGGCTCCAACCCTTGCTCATTGCCATGGCAATGCTGGAGAACCCATCCTGGTGGTGAAGACAGGGGAGAACTGGTGGGCTGACTAATGCTGCAACTACCTGTGCCTAGTGCCAGGGTTACGTGTTGGCTCACCCCAACATCCGCCCCATCTGTGATCTGATGGAGGAGCATGGAAAGGGGCGTGGTGTCAGTCCTGTGGACCCAGGATTGCAGGATCTCCATGACACAAGACAAAAGCATTGATGGTACAGTAGAGACCAGGGGCCTTGCGCCATCATTTTCTGATGAATGCCTGCATGTAAAAATGTATAGATAAAGGGGTTTACTGCATGACTCACTGCATCATACTGCAGCTTCCATGATGAGATTCCCCCCTTTCTCCACTCCTTTTCCCTTAAATTTTATTTTATTTAATTTTGGGGTGGGGAGGGAGATGTGTGGGATTGGGAGGCTTGATGTGAAAGACACAAAGAATAACTAAAAAATAAATAAAAATTTAAAAAGTAAAAAATTCCTCTGTGTGTGTGTGTCTCTGAAGTTTATAAAATAATGATTTTCATTTTTTTCAAGTACCCATAGTGTTAGTTACCCCTTCCCCTACCATCCCTCTTTTCTACCTACCTTTTCCTACTTAAACCACCCCCAAAGTATGATTCTTTCCTCCTTATTCACATCACCTCTTTTCTACTATCTCCTTTCCTTAAGATCCTACAAAAATTAATTTTTAAGTGTAACTTGGTTAGGGAATATGCTTTTCACACTGCTGGTCGGTATCTAGAATGGAGGAGTCCTCACTGGGTTTGGACCCATGTCACATCATGCACAAATCACAGTGACTACAAAGATCCCCTATCAGAATTCCCCTCCATGTCACATCATGCACAAATCGTAGTGACCACAAAGACCCACTGTCAGGATTACCCTCTTAATGGGATTGTCATGCCCTTATCTGTAAATCTGCAGTCATTCTTACTATCATCATCTTCTCAACCTGGCTCATCTTCCTTGAGGTCTTTCTCCATAGCAACTGGCTATTTCTGCCACTCTTGACCTAATAAGCATTCAGAGCAATTTATTGTATCATATAGTCCAGATACATTAATAAAATGATAACTGACACCTGACAGGTCATTAGCCAAGATTAAAATGCAGTTTTCAGTTCATTAAACACCACAAAAAGCCACACTTTAATAATTATATAATCTATTGAATGATGTACTCAAAAGGCTTCTGGTAGAGTTACTAATAACTGAGATGCACATAGTTGAGGAAGGATAATCTCATTATGTTTTGAACACACATGATCAATCTGAGATTTACTTGAAGGGGTTCACTTAGGAACATCTTTGGACTTAATAAGACATGAAATAATTTTTTTCTGCTTATTTTTTCTTATATGATATATTCTGATCACATTTTCCCCACCATCAATTCTTTACAGACTTTCTCTTCTCCCAAATCCCTCTGTAGCTGGAGACTTTCTCTCCAGCCTGTGCCAAGCCCTGTTAGTCTGACAGTCCACTCATAAAATAAACACACAGACACTTATATTATTCAAACTGCTTGGCCATTAGCTCAGGCCTACCATTGTCTAGCTCTTACTCTTATATTCAGCCCATTTCTATTAATCTTTACTTTGCCACATGGCTTACTGGTACCTTACATCTTGCTTGTCATGGCAGAGGCTGGAAGTGTCCCCCCCTGCCTTCCTCTTCTCTCAATTCTCCTCTTGGTTAGTCCTGCCTATACTTCCTGCCTGGCTACTGGCCAATCAGTGTTTTATTTACAAACCAATCATCCACAGCATCCCTCTCCACCCAACTTTGCTCTTTTTTTCTCTCTCAGTAACAAGAAAACAAAAACAAAACAGAGAAAAGCCCTCCCAAATACCAAGAAACAACTCCCCAAGTAAATAAAAATAAATAAGTGAAAGGCCAACAAGGACAAAAAAAAAAAAAAAAGCCCAAACAAAGAAGAATAAGACAAAAAGTCTACAAAAAATACAACTGAAAAATTTTTAATTTTAATTTTATGTGGGCCATCCACTTCTTGGCATGGGGCTTATCCTGAAGTATGGTTAATATACCCAGCAACATTGAAGAAAACTGATTTTCCTCTTGTCAGCGGGTATCAATTGCAGACATCTCTTTGGTTAGGGGTGGGATCACGTGTCCGCTTCTCCCTCTCAGTGCCGAGACACCATCTGGTTTGAATTGTGTGTACATATGCTGCCCACAGTCTCTGTGAGTTCATATGTGCATCTATCCTGTTGTGTCTCTCTAGATGACACTGTTTCCTTGGTGTCATCCATCACTTCTGGCTCTTGCAGTCTTTCCGCCTCCTCTTCTGCATTCCCCAAGCCTTTCGGGAAGGGATTTCATGAAGTCATCTCGTTTACGACTAAGCATGGCAAAATCTCTTACTTTCTGCGAGTCATCTAGTTGTGGGTCTCTGTGTTAGTTCCCATCTACTACAAGAGGAAATTTCTCTGATGAGGGCTGAATGAGGTAGAGATCTCAAAATGACTGCTTCTAGCTCCACCCATTTACCTGTGAACTTCGTATTCCTTAAAGCTGAAATAATAACCCATTGTTTAAAGGTACCATATTTTCATCATTGTTTCATTTCCATTCATCAGTTGATGGGCATTTGGGATGTTTCCAATTTCTGGCTATTGTGAATAGGGCAGCAACAAAAATAGATGAGCACCTGTCTCCTTAGTACTGTGATGAGTTCTTTGTGTGTATCTCCAAGAGAAGTATAGCTTCCTCTTGAGGTATATTGATTCCCAGCCACCCAAGGAACTGCCACACTGATTTCCATAGAGGCTGTACAAGTTTGCACTCCCACCAGCAATGAATAAGTGTCCCCATTTCCATGTGTCCTCACCAGCATGTGCTATCATTTGTTTTATTGACCTTGGTGATTCAGTCTTGTGTAAGATGAAATCTCAAAGTAGCTTTGATTTGTACTTCCCTAAGGGCTAAGGATGTTGAACATTTTAAAAAGGGGTTTTCAGCCACTTGTATTTTTAAGAACTCTTTGCTTGGTTCTGTTCCTCATTTTTTAATTGGGTTATTTATTTTCTTGAGGTTCAGTGTTTTTAGTATTTATGTATTTTAGATAGTAACTCTCTATTTAGATACACAATTTGTAAAGACCCTTTTGCTGTTCTATTCAGAAACCCCTTTTCTGTTCCAGTGAGTTCAGGGCTACTCCTCACTTTCTATTCTGTTCAATGTATCTGGTTTTATGTTGAGGTCTTTGATCTATTTCGAGTTGAATTTTGCATTCTTTTACATACAGTCATCTGGTTTTATCAGTACCATTTGTTGAAGATGCTAGCTTTTCTCCAGTGTGTATTTTTTTTGACTTCTTTATTAAAAAAACAAACAAACTGTGGACTTTTATTTGGTTCTTCAATTCAATTCCATTGATCATTGTGTCTGTTTTTTAATGCCAATATCATATGGTTTTTATTATTATAGGCCTGTAGTACAGCTTGAAAGATGGGATGACAATACCTCCAGCAGTTTTAAAAAATGATTTATTTATTTTTTATTTTTCACGATTGTTTTAGCTACCCTGGAATTTTTGTGTTTCAAAATGAAGTTGAGAATTGTTTTTGTTTTTGTTTTTTTAATTTCTGTGAGTCACTGTTCAAATTTTGATGGGGATTGCACTGAATCTGTAGAGGGTTTTGGTAGGATGGCCACTTTTACAATATCAATCCTGCCAATCCACAAGCATGGAGGATCGTTCCATATTCTGGTTTCTTTTTCAATTTTTTTCCTATGCTGTCTTAAAGTTTTTATTACAAGAGTCTAAAAAAAAAGGTCTTTTGCTTGCTTGGTTAGCGTTGTCTTAACATATTTCTTGAGATATTGTGAATAGTACTATTTCCCTTGTTTCATTTTTAGTCTCTTCTTCTGTACTTAGGAAGGCTGCTGATTTTTGTTTGTTCAAAGTATCCTGCTACTTTGCTGAAAGAGTTTATCAGCTGTAGGAGTTCCCTGGTGTAACTTCTATAGTCACTTCTGTATACAAAGAGATCATGAAAATAAAGATATTTGACTTCTTCCTTTCTTATTTATATCCCCTTGAACTCTATCAGTTATCTTATTATTCTAGCTAAGACTTTAAGTGTTATATTATATATATATATATATAAATTATATATATGTATATATTTATATATACATATATATGTATTGCCTTATTCCTGTCTTTAGTGGAAAATCTTTGTGTTTCTCCCTAATGAGGTTGATGTTGGCTATGAACTTGCTGTAAATTACCTTTACTTTGAGGTTTGTCCATTATATCCCTAATCTATCCAGGACTTTCACCAGGAAGAGGTGTTGAATTTTGTCATGGGCCTTTTCTGCATATAATATGATGATCATGTGGTTTTGTTTTTCAGTGTGTTTATGTGGTGGATTAGGCTTATTGATTTAAGTATGTTGAACCATCCCTGCATCTCTGTGATGAAGACAATTTGGCCACAGTGGATTATCTTTTTAATGTGTTCTGGGTTCGGTTTGTAAGTGTTTTATTGAGAATTTTTGCTTTTATATTCATAAGGGAAATTAGTCTGTAATTCTTTTTCATTGTTGGGTTTTTGTGTGGTTTTGATATCAGGAAAATAGTGGCATCATAAAAAGAATTTGGGAGTGTTGCTTCAGTTTCTATCTTTGTGGAATAATTTGAGGAGTATTGGCATTAATCTTCTCTGAAGGTCTAGCAGAATTCTGTGCTGAATGCATCTGGCTCTAGGCTATTTTTGGTTGGAATACTTTTAATTACTGCTTATATTTAACTGGGGATTATGGGTCTATTTAAATTGCTCATTTAATCTTGATTTATTTTGGTAGGTCATATATATCAAGAAATTAACCCATATCTTATATAATTTTGTTTGGTAGAGTACAGATTTTAAAAAAGCATGTCCTTATGATTCGCTCAATTTCCTTGGTGTTGATTGTAGTATCCTCCCTCATCTCTAATTTTATTGATATGGATATTCTCTTTCCAATTTTTAATTATTTTGGCTAAGCATTTGCCAATCTTGTAGATTTTCTCAGAGGACCAACTGTTCCTTTCCTGGATTCTTTGTATGTTGTTGTCGTTGTTGCGATTTCATTGATTTCAGCTGTGAGTTTGATTATTTCTTGCCATCTACTCTTTTTGGACATTATTTCTTTTTGTTGTTATAGACCTTTCAGATATGTCACTAAGTTAATAGTATGAGGTCTCTCTGTAGCACAAATCTTAAATGGTCTTATTAATAAAAAAAACCTCAAGAGCCAGGCATTGGGGTGAATTCTGAAAGATCAGAGAAGCAGAACAAGCCGCAGCTAACTTTACCTCAACAACTCCTCATCTGGATCTTGTTTCCAGGAATCTTTAGACTGAAAGGTTCTGAGTCCTCGCCCTAATGAATCTTAGCTGAACTGCTGCTAAAAGCCTCAAAGCTTAAATGCCTCTAGTTTCTGGTCCTCACGCCTTATATATCTTTCTTTCTGCATTCTGCCATCACTTCCTAGGATTAAAAGTGTATGTCACCATGCCTGGCTGTTTCCATTGTGGTCTTGAACTCACAGAGATCGGATGGATCTCTGCTTCCAAAATGCTAGGATTACAGACATGTGCTACCACTGTCTAACCTTTATGTTTAATATGGTGGCTGTTCTGTTCTCTGACCTCCAGATAAGTTTATTGGGGTGCACAATATATCAACCATATTTCCCTTTTTTGTTTAAAATAAAAAAATTATAACTAATATAAGAAACACACTATCAGTAGCTCTGTGAAAACAGGGCACCATGAGGACAGTGACAGTGAAACACAGCTTTGGGTCTGCGAATATCTGAGCACTTTTGGAGACACAGAGGCTTAACTTTTGGAAGAAGAATTTGGGCATTCTGGAAATTGATTGATGAAAGAACTAGGTTGTTCAAGTATAAAGAATACTTTCCTTTATACTTTTACTTCCTAAACATTAAAAAACAGCACCCACAGTGATTTATTAGAATTATAAAATATATTTTATAAAGTAGTATCAAGTGTGCAGTGGGCTTATGTCCACAACGTTACTACTCAATGATTGCCTAGTGCCTTGTGAAGAACATGTCCAATGAAGTTCTCCTGTCAGAAGCACATTTCAAATGGGAGTTTGGCTAATGGGAAGAACTGCCGGAGTCCTGTCTTTGATTAGTTCTCTGAGGGTGGAGCTGGTTGTGGCTAGTCTATGATAACCTGTCAACACTGCTGTCTACAGTTAACAAATGTTCCTATTGGTGTTCAGAGTTTCAAATGGGACTGTAAATAACAATTCCAAACTGTCAACATCTAGGGATCCCAGCTCCTGACACTCTGAGTTGACTGCTTTACTCCAAAGGCCAAAGGACTTATGACAGTATTTATGTTGCATTTGGATTAACTAATTGGGACTTTGGCCCTTTTCTCTAGTTGCCTGTTCCTTACTCAAAATTAATTTGTTACAGGCACAGTGAGTTAATTAGCATGATTAGCTCCCTGGCCTCCATGCTTACATTTGTAAGAGCTTTAAATTCAAGGTACTGCTTACACAGATGATTGCTTAGTAGTAGTTAATTCTTGAGTTGTTATCTTGGGATGGCAATTATCATATTATTAACATGTGTGGTTATTTAGGAAGAAACAAATCACCTTCGCATGCCATTTTGAAATATGTCAGATAATACACACATATGTATGCATATGCATACATATAGTTTGTTTGCATCCTGTGAACATTTTTAGATTGTATACTTTTAAAATGTAAGATTACCAACCATAAAGAATTGCATGTTTTGACAGGAAGCAATAGTAAGTTTTTCATTAGTGAAGTGATTATCATAACAAATAATCAATGATACATTTGACTTGGACCTGTAGAAAACTTGAAGATGAACAGAAGAGTTCACCACTAGGGGCCACCCGGATCTTGATGCTTAAACCAATTCACAAGTTCAACAACAGTAGAAAGTCATGAGTAAGAATTTTACTTATGGTAAGATGGAGGTTGTTTGTGGGAATTTGATAATAATACTTATAATTATATTCTATTAATATAGTAAGGATTGAAACATTAAGTTGTAGGAATTTCTGTTCAAAGATGACTTTTTTTTTTCCCCAGATGCCATGCAAATCCATTGTATCTTGGGACATGAGTAAGTCACTTACCAAATCAGTAAAATTCTGCTAACTTTCCTAAAAGAGTTAGGTGTGGCTTGATGATATCAGCAGGGGGAACCATCAATTTAATGTCTCCAACTTTCACCACCACACAGAGAAAGCTATTTAATGGTTCTATTCTGGCTTGATTACCCATAAAAAGCTTATCGCCCTCTCAGGAGTGTTAGGAAGGAGACTTGGTTAAAGTGTGGGAAGCGTCCCAATGATAGAAGCTGCTAATTATTATTATGTAAAAATGATGCAACGATAGTAAAAACAATCAATGAATTCACAAAAGGAGGGAATCGCCTGGTGATCCAGCAACAAATGAAAACAGCAATCGCGCTTGGTAATGAAAAATTTTCTCCTTATACCATATTTACAAGTAAGGCCAAGACAGTGCTCCTAAATTGTGACATTTGGTTTCAAAGTTGTCTCTGGTTCACAAAATAGACCCTGCCCTCCAACCAAGGACGTGCAGTGGGGGGCTGTGAGGGGCTGTTCTTTTTCTAGAGGGCTTTGGGGAGCAGCGTCTGTGAGACCCTTGAAACTGTCAGTACAACAGAGGCTCAATCATGTATACTTCTGTTGTTTTACTAAGAACTCAAGAAAACCCACAACTGAAAAAGGGAAGGTAACGTTGGCTGTTTTAGAATTTTTGAAGGTGCCAATAGCTAGCACGACATCAAAGTTCCCCGTGAAGTAGAGGAAGTGAGCCAGTGAGAATGAACTCAGAAACTTCAGTGCAGAAACAAAGCCCTGAGGTCTGAAGAGGCGCTTTGGTGGCCCCGAGACTGTAGCACACGCAGCTCCACAGATGTGAGAGGGTCAAGGGGTTTCGTTTGTTTGTTTATTTATTTATTTATTTCTCTAATTTTAGAACCACACCGCTATCCAAGTGAGCCTTTTTTTTTTTTTTTCCTGTTTTCATCCTAAGAGTTGTGGTCATTTTTTTTTTCTCTACTTTTCTTAAAATGGAAGACTTATGTATGACTTTTGAACCAACTTTGAACTGTGGTTCAAAGCACTTATGGGGCCCAACTGCTGCATCTGACTACTTGCCACAAGGTGGACATCTTCCTTTGAGGGTTGTTTATGAGGTATGACCTCTCCTGAAATTTACTCAGGTTATGTGCTCCACCACAGGGCAGAACTGTTGGCTCTGAGACTCTTGGAACATTATTTCTGTCTCCTATATACTTATGCATCCTATCATGTACATAATAATTTCATTGTGAGCTTTATTATTATTATTATTATTATTATTATTATTATTATTATTAAGTAAAGGTCTTACTATGCAACCATGGCTGGCCTAGAATTCTCTAGGAAAACCAGGGTGACCTTGAACTCACAGTAATCCATCTGCATTTGACCCCCAAGTGCTGTGATTAAAGTTATGGACCACCATGCTGACCATAAATCCTAATTTTCTAATGAGTCAAAGATTTAAAATGTCAGCAACAATACCATGTGAAGAATGGTGAATAGAGTGTATTTACTTAGAATATCAAATAATTATTAATCCTAAGGAAAAGAAAATAATATCCTAACGTAAACTGAGTTGTAATGTTCTAACCACTTTGCACATGCCCATTGATTTAATCACCACAACAGGAGGAGTTGCTAAGGAAGAATAGAATTTAAATATAAATCTATCACTTTCCAAAAGGGAAGCAAATATGTTTGGTAGATATATGGGAATAGCACCTGTAGCTCAGGCTGCTGTGTTTCTGTATTTAGAGTCTTGATTTAGGGCCCCCTGGGTTTGCAACTGTCAGCTTACAGCTGCCAAGTGTCTCATCTCATACACCAGCTTCAGAAAATAACATAATTCGCAGATAGGTTTTATTAAAAGTCCAGGCTTTCAGGAAGCAAACTTCCACACCTGTAATGTCATTGGTGTAATGAGGAAAGAGATGAGGGCTTGATGAGACAAAAATGAGTCAAATCCGAAAGCAAGGATAGTTAACTCTGAAAGAGAAACACTCTAACTTGTAGTAGGTAGCCTTGTAAATATTGAATGAGAATCACAGGGTAACCTGTTTAAAAGGTATGCTGTATTCTACAGCTGCCTGAAAGATTTTGTGTTCACAGGTAGAGAGAAAGTGGACATATGAAGAAGACAAGAGGCCATAGGGAGTGAGGGCAAAACCTCAGTTATAAGGCTCATAATGATGAAGAAAAAGAGCACAGCCCTTTTCACCACAGTGGGCTCATTGTAGGTAGAAGGGACAAAGACGAGGGAACACAATACAATATTTAGACCTCATAGTTGACAACAGATATTTAAGTGGTATGGTATTGATCACTATATCCATACAGACAGAATCTCCCCGTCCCTTTGTATAAGTTGTCTAATTTATTTTACCCCTTTAAAAGTATCTAAGGAAATTTGGATAAACTGAGACAAAAATCTCAAGATTTATTTGTCAATTCAATTGTTCAAGCTGCATTTCCTTGCACACAGTTTGGTCCAAAGGATACAGCAATCAATTTTATGAAATATGCATGTGGACCTCATAGGGTTGCCACATAATGAGATTTAGAAACCGTGAAAGCAGGGGGCTCAGTTTGGAGTAGCAGCTGAATTCTGAGGACCTTTATTGTGAGCTTCATAAGCTATCTGAGTGGGGATGATGAGCACATGATTGCATATTTAAATCTAGAGTTTAGAGGAAACTTACACAAAAGATCAAAGTTTGAGAGTTTGGGTAATCATTAGTGCTACTCACCAAATATTTCCATTTCCTCTCGTAATTTGTACTGGAATTGCACTCTGCTATTCAAGGTAGCTGTTTTAATTGCCAACTAAGTAAAATCAAATGAGGTGGCTATGTATAACCTTTGGAGGGAGACTTCCATAATGAATTCACAGTTTCCTATATTCTTTGCCTCTGTGGCAATGGTGAAGATGAAAACCTTTTTATCTGCTTATGCCCCAGACAGAGGGCAATGTGAGCTATTACTCTAAGGAAACCACAATTGGCAGGTAATGTGAATGAGAGTCTTTCATGGAACTACTTAGATAGTGTTACTCTCTAGGAAGTAGTCTATTCTGATTTGAACAGGAATCATGACAGACAGTTGGATGTAGATAGACTTAGAGACACATAATGAGAGAGAGAAGATCAAGGACAAGTAAGGCTGGGAGCACTCATCTGAAAAGGTTGGCCAGTAAAGGAATTAGTCAACATGGCATTCAGGGATGTATGACATTTTAGAAGTCAAATGAAGAATGGGTTTTCGGGAGGAGACAGTGTCAAAGATGCCTTAATAAGCGAGGAAGTGTATATGTAGATTGTGGAAAACTTTAGAGACTATGTCTAGATGAATCTCTAATTTAGATAGAGAAGTAGGCAGAAGTGTTATTTAGAGGGAGTGCAAATGAAAAAAAAAAGAGATAAAATGGGTAGAATAACTATACTCAAGTATACTTTTCTTTGAGATATTGATATAGGGTCACAATTAAAACAGGGAAGTAGGGCCTTTTGTTAGATGATGGAAATCCTGCACATCAACCATGGGTAGAAATATTAATAATGTAGAAGGGTTGAGGTAGTTATATTCTTGAGCAGGAGAGATGGAACTGGATCTTGAGGTCAAATGGATAAGTCAGCCTTGCTAGGAAATTAGTATTTATGAATTTGAAGTGGGATTAAATCAACACAATTACATGTTTTCCTTCAAACATGACTGGCTACATGGATGCAGGTTGTAGAGTGGATGAAGCATTGGGTTCAATCAGTGATGCCTTGATCATTAATTTTAAGTATATTTGTTTTTGCTTTTAACGTTTTCCAAAACAAAGTAAGAGGAACTAGTGTTTTTTTAAAGTTAGGGGTGGGGTAGGCATATGTATGGGAGGTGGACATGTCCCAGCACATTTGTGGAGGTCAGAGGACAACTTTGTGGAGCTGATACTCCTTTCATCAATCCTTTCTCCTTTCATGGGTTCTGCTGATCCAGTTCAGAGTGTCATGCTTTTGAATTGCTGTGTTCATGCACAGCTCCCAGGAATGGGCTCGACTGGGGCTTCAAATGAATGAAGGAAAGGCACAGATGGACACACAGAAAAAGCTGGGATCAGGTAGTTTGTTATGTAGGGTTGAACAGAGAGGCAGGGTCATTGCATATAGCTGGCAAGGAAGCATGGTTATTATCTACAGATAAACAAGGAAGCCGGGCTTATGGTGTATAGCTGGATCAAAGGGACAGGGTTAGTTAAACTCGGTAGAGCATTCTCTGTAAGAAAGCAGTCTGCAGGCCATAAATATTCAGGAGTTTAAAGCCTTGGTGGGCATTTTTTTTTTCACATACTATTAACATCCACACTTAGACCAGAGGAAGGCTTTTCCATGCCTTTGAGTATCACTATAGAGAAAGGCTTTGTGATTCATCCATGGGCTTGGAGCTCTGGGATCTTTGACATGGCTGGCTCATGTCAGCAATACATATTATCTCAGGATTTCACTCAGAGAGAGTTTTCTCAGCTCCCTACAGTACAGCAAGAGTTCTTATCTGCTGAACCATCTGGCCTATCCTCAAGAACAAATTTTAATACCCATAAGTCTCCAAACAACTATGCAATATTTGAGGGAATTCTTGGTTATTTAGAACTAAAATAAGCAACCCCCCAAAACAGACATGGGATTTTATTCCTGAAGATTATGAGTTTCTTTCTGCAGAGATTCACCAGGAGAGTAGATTTTCATATTAGGAAGGTCTCTTAGGCAGAAAAAAAGAAAGTAGATTTTCCAGTTGAAATACTTATTGATCTTGATTATTTTAAAAGTAACCAACCAACAGCTCTTATTTTGCCTTATTCTTCTCTGTTCCCTCCATTGTATTTAATAATGTTTTGTTAGTAGCTTTTTATGAGGGCACAAATAAATGTAATAACACAGCAGGAAGTCTCTGAGACCAACTTAAAGTGGTTATTAGTTCACACACACTAAGGCATCTGGGTGGGGAATCTCGACCAAATGAGGAAAAGGCAATAAAGTGAGAAAACGAAGAACACATCATGTAAGCAGATGTCCAAATGGCTAGAATATACAGGTATTCACAAGTACATGTAAACATGTATGCAGCTACATATTTATGATTTTGCTGTAGTGGTTACAATAGACCTTGTCAAAGAGTTTCAGGATTTGAGTTTGTTGGAAAGATAGTATGTTGCATTGTTTCTTCAATGTACTGGGGTTTCACTTGGGCACTCAGGTTGGCTATTCTGATGAGGGAAGAGATGCAACTAAAATTAAGAAACATTGGCTGTTCCAGGGAAACCAGTTGTACCATACTTGTCTGTCAGGATTGACTATTTCCATGAGGTAAAACCAGACAGAGAACAGTACAAATGTACGTAAGGCCATATGTTTCAAATGTGTCTGTGACAATGGCTGGTTTTATAATGGCAAAGAATATGCTTATGGTAGAATGTTGGGTGAAATAACCCAGAATGAGATTTTTTGTAAAGTGTGCTATCAGCCATCATTTTTGAAAGGCACATGAAAACAGGATATAGGGAATTGTACAATAATCATTAGGGCTTACTGTGCTGAGCCTCAAATTACTGAGATACATCTTGGTCACACAGTAGGGCTATTGTTATAGTTAGCTTCAGTTGTCAACTTCACACACCTGGGAAGAGGAAATCTCAGTTGAGAAATTGCCCCCCTTGGGTTGGTTTTGTAGCCATGTCTGTGAAGCATTTTCCTAATTTCTAATTGACATAGAGGGTCCCAGGCCATGGTGGGCAATGCCATCCCTTGGCAAGTGAGCCTGGGCAGTATAAGAAAGGCAGCTGAGCAAGCAAGGAGAACAAGCAATAAGAGACATTCTTCCATGGACTCTGCCTCAATTCCTGCCTTCAGGTTCTTGCTCCTGCTCTAGTCTCACAGGATGATGAGCTGTATAACCTGTAAGCCAAAATAAACCCTTTCTCCCACAAAGTTGGTTTTAGCCATTGTTTTTATCACAGCAACAAAATGCAAACTTGAACAGGTATTGAAAACAAGAATTATCTCTGGGCATCTTTCCCTTTTGATTGTCAGTTTTGTGTTACATTTCATACATATATAGCCAAAAGATAGTTGTAATTGTTAATTAAACTTTTTATTTTGCTTTTCTCATTTTAATTTTATTTTTAATTATGTGTCTATGTATGTCTGTGTAAGTGTATGTGCACATGAATTTAGGTGCTCACAGAGGCTAGAAGAAGAAGTTAGATCCTCTGAAGTTGAAGTTACATGCTTCCTGGTGAGAATCCTAGGAACAGAATATAGGTGCTCTGGAAAGGCAGTACAGGATTTCAAGGACTGGGCCATCTCCTCAAACCTGGCTTGTCTCTTACAGCACATTAATTCTGGAAGAATATGATTATAGACATAAGTATTTGTGAATTATCTGTCAAGGAAATCAGAGGTATATTTTTACATATGGCATAGATTTATGTAACAACTACTATGTGTTACACACTCTGTTAGTCTCCGGACATATCAAATGCAGAGCTGAACCAGTGTATTGGGTATCTGTGTTACTTTTCTACCTCTGCATGTGGAATTACAACATACTGAGCAGCTTGAAGCAGTTCACATTGAGAACTCAGTTCCTGTGGTAAGAATACAGAGCATTGCTTGGTGAGTAGGAGCCCAAGACTTCAGATAAGGTGCCATCAGACTGTACTCTTGTCTAAAGTCTCAGCTAAGGAAGCACCTGTCTTCAGGCACCCTTGTTTATTGGGTAAAGTTCATGTCTTACCGCTGTACGTTGATGGCCATGAAGCTTTATGCTGATAGGTGGCTGAAGTCCTGCCCAGTCACCCTCAGCACCTTGTATAAGTCTCCCATGACTTCTTGAGTCCTCAGAATCAGCTTAGGAAAGAGAACTTCAAGAGTGAGTCTGACAGTGAGACAGAAGTGCAGAAATAGCATCACCAGAGTGGTACCCTGTCACATTTGCATGGTTTACCAGTTATAATGATGCCACAGTTCCTACATACAGCTAGCTATACAACTGGTGATTCTAGCTTGTCCTGCTAGAGACTGCTGCAGACCATAAATATATGAAATAGTGATTTATCTGTATATGATAAAGTTATACCTAGAAGGGTCAAGGGATTCTTCTAGAGGAATGTCAAATATCAGGGAATATTTAATGATATTCAGCTTTTAATATATCAGCTCTCTACTGCTATGAATTTCTTGTGTGTTCATATACTACTAGACCTTAACAGCAAACAGCATAAGCTTCTCAGACCTACTGCTGATCTGGACTAGGTAACACCCCTACAGAGCCTCGGAGACAGGTGAATTGTAGATTCATAGCTTTGTTTCTTGTGTAAGTGAGGCTCAGACTTTCCTTCCCCAGATTTTTTTTTTTTTTTTGTGTAACCAGTTGCAATAAAGTCTGGGGCAGATTTCCTGGTCCAAGTAGAGTCACATGGCCACAGAAGAAGGAACAAGGTAGAGCTTTTGCAGATAGTAGGGATTGGGTCAGGTCAGAAGAGAAGGAAAGGAAGAAATGAGAATGGACAGAGAAACTGAGGATGAAGATGAGATTGAAAGCATAAGAGCTTAGTTAGGGCTATGAGAGGTCAGAAAAGAGGAGACAGAGAGGAGCTAAGCATGAAGGCAGAACAGATGCTGTGCACAGAGAGAGATGAATCAGAAGAATAAAGTTCACGGACTAAGAGGTTTGTGTACATATATTCATTTAATACTGTCAAAGATTAGATTATCAGCTGGTTGTAAATTCTGCCTAGACCCTGGGAGGGGATTATTGAGGGGCTGGACCCACCGTAGTCTGCATTAGGCAACACTCTTTGAATGGGTTTCACAAAATGTACCTCAGAATTGACTGCAGCTCTTATTCACAGTCACTCTTCACACAAAGAGTCACAACATGAAGGAAGAATTCTCATTCAAAGAGTATAAAGTCAGGATGACTAAGCAGTTTCACAGAAGCATCTTTCATGGGGAGAATGGAGATGTCTGCATGGAAAATGGTATCTACCTGGAGCAATTGAGGTGAGGTATTGCTGGGTTACAGACGTGTGATATTGGGAAACACAGAAATGGCTGGAGGAAAAGATGAGCCAAGAGGGTCTAAATCAGGGACAGGAGTGTGTGTTCAGTGCATAAAACTACTGAGAAGCAGAGCAGGAAGGAGAGAAAGTGTGAGATTTCTCCACAAGCCTACAAAACGATTGCCTGGGCTTTAACTAAGATCCCCTTTTCATGACCATTGTATTATTTCATTTTACACTGAAATTCTGTTTAATTCTCGTGATTTGGGGCACAACTGTTTAGCAGTGCTTCTCAGAGTTAATGTGCATACCAGTCACCAGGGGAGCTTGTTAAGTCATTGATTCTGTCACAGCGTGTGGAACCATGGACTTACCAGCTGCATTTTGAATAGGCCAAGATGACAGCCCTGCTGCTGTCCTGCAGGCTGCACAGGTAGGAAGAGAGCAAGTGAAGAGCACGAGCAGCTTGTACTACTGCACGAACTGAATAGAGCAGGTGCAAGCGGTGTGATCTGAAGGGGCTAGCTCAGTGGAGCTTTTAGGAAGCATTTTCTTTCTCTATGGCCTGAAGGCTTCTAAGACCCTCCAACTGTATGTTGAACGATGGGTTTGAATAATGTTGTTACATAAAATCTCTCTCAGAACAGTGCAGACTGCTTTGTATAACATTAGCCATCTGGTCATCATCCTCCAAGGGTACTAATTTCCTTATAGGAAAATAGTAGTGATGTGTTAGTAAAGTGAAAATTCAAATATCTGCTCCTCACGGAACATTATTTTCTCGCTCCACAAATACATCCTCATTTCAAATAGCACTTCCTAAATCAAAATAATAACATCATTAGGGTACACTGAGTGTATCAGAGTTTTGTATCTACCTTCTAAAGAGAAAAACATTAAGTTTCAAAGCTTGCATCATCTACTAAGAAATCTTTTGATGAGAGTACAGTGTTTACTACAGACTGGTTTGGTTTGTTTAGGCTTTGTTCATGCTGCCTATTTTTCTAAAGAAGAAACAAATGAGGTAATGTTATAGATTCTATCATATATTTATGTAGCTTTTGAAAAGGTGTGATTGTTTTCTGCAGTATGTTTTCTGAAGGAACACTTTGAAAGGAAATGCGGAAAAGCATACTTCTGACATTTGAGGGGAAATTGAGATTTGATATAGTAATACAATTCAGAAGATAAGAAACTAACTTTAGACATGGAGACTCTAACAAACCCAAGTTCCTATGATGGTTAAAAAAATTATTTAGGGGAATGGAGAGAGGCCCAGTTGTTAAGAGTACTGCCTGTTTCTATAGAGGACCTGGATTTGAGTCTTAGCACACACATGGCAGCTCTCAACAGTCATTTACTCCATTCTGGGGGATTTGACCCCATTCTTGCTTCCATAAACAATATATGCATATGGTGCATGGACATATATGCAGACAAAATATCCATACACATAAAACAACAAAAATTAAAAAAAAAAAACCAAACATCTAGACCAGTGATTCTCAACCTTCCTATTTCCGCAATCTCTTAATATGCAGATGGTATTAGGTGACCTCTATGAAAGGGTTGGTCAACCCACAGGGGTCGTGACCCACAGGTCGAGAACCACTGATCTAGATACTTCTGAGGCTTATTATTTATTTACTTAACAAACATCTATTGGGTATGCACTGTAAGAATTGATATGGTCCTGGGTTTGCAGTAGAAACAGGACATAATTCTTGTCAAGTTATGCCTGGAGAGAAAGTGGTAAATGAGCAAATCATTGCACACATGCATATATAATTACCCCTGGGGTAAGTGTTATGAAGGAAACATCATGTGTGCAGATCCCCACAGCAAGTCACAGCTTGTCACATTTAAGGAGTTAAAAAAGCCACGTAGGCAGGGAACGAGCCCCATGAAGATGCTATTAGTAGATGCTCAGTTATTAGAGCACACACAGTGTAGCATGCACAGCCCTATCACTCTTAAATCCTTACTACCATTTTGTGAGAGAAATACCATAAGCATCCTCATTTTATTGGTCAGAGGCCTAGAGGGTCATAGATTTTTCCAGTGTTTCATGAGCAGTAGCTTTCACCTGGGAAGTCTGGCTTCACAGTTCTCATTAATAGCCTGCATGGCCTCTCTCAGGTGACGGCAGCAGGCGCAGCAGATCACAAAGACCAGCAGTTTTTTTTTCAATCCCTTTAAAAAATACAACACACAGACTCGGTCTTACTCCTTTGTGAAAGAACAGTAGGATAACTGACCTAAAGAGATTAAAATAAGGCCAGTAAAATAGGATAATAAAATAAAATCATCATTATATTATAAGACACATACAGTTCTGGTAAGTAGACTTTCAAAATGGCAAAGACATGTTGCCATTTTTCTCCCCAGTAGGGGCTCCATATGGGAGAAATGACTGTATGCTCTTTCCACAGCTTAGCCGGGGTGAATCAGTTTTTCCTGAACTCATATGACATTAACGTGTCCTTTCCATAATTCCCTGAGGACACAAAAGTGGTACAGCCCCAAAGAGGGCATCTGTTTTCTTTGTATTTTCTAAATGAAAGTGATGTAGCAAATGTTCACATATCATGCCAGCCTTCTAAGAAGTACCATTGTGAGTAATTTTTTTCTTTTGTCATTCATAATAGTTTAATTATAGCTTTAAGGTTTAAGTAATGAATGATTATAAACTTAAAATATTCATTAATTTATTCATTTGGTTTCATACTTTTAAAAATAGAATGATCACTATAGGAGGGAACCACCCAGCTCCCTCCAGTCTTTCATTGTAACTGCTGTGTAAATTGATAGCATCCCTCCTGTCTAGATGTTCCAGCAAAGGAACATCTTCGAACCAGAGAACAAGCCTGACCGGACACCAACCCTGATAACTCCTTCATCATGGACTCCCCAGTCTCTAGAATACTGAGAGAAAATTTCTTTTCTTTATAAAGCACCTAGTCTATGGTTAAGTATCATGCAGCCTGTTCTGTAGTTGTGCTGGAGGTGTCCTGAAAGGGATAATTACAGAGAATGTGCTCAAAACATTAGGTACCTGGGAGTTTGATGTTAAGACTGACAGGGATGCTAAAAAGAGATGGTGATTTAAGGGATATGAGAAAAGGTGGTCTTGATGGGCTTCTAGTAACGTGCTCACAGCAAAAGAGCTCATATGATAAGAAGCTTCAGATTGGACAGTGGCTGATAACTTTAGAAACCCAGATAGATGCATCTGAGTACAGTGGAGTACTATTTTGGTAAAATTTTTACTTTGTTTTTGAAGCAGTTAGAAGTCACTGTTATGTGCACTTGTAATTGCGGTTTACTCCCTCTGCTTCCCCTGTCCATTGCTTCCCTGGTAGGAGATTCCTCTGTCAACAGCAACAAGTCAATAATTTAACTGGTCATTTCTGTTGAATGCAAAGAATAACAATAAAAATGGCATGCCGGAATATTCTGTGACTGATGGTATAATTATAGATTCCTGAATTTGAGGGTAGCTTCATCTACAAAACCTAGACACACTTTAAGGTTTAAAGGTGGCATTGATCCCAGGCCAAGTTTGTTTAAAGCACATTTTAAAAAGAAATTTCAATTTTAACTTCGATTTCTCTTTGGGTTATTTTAGTAAAGCAATGGAACATTTGAAGCTGTGACTGTAATTCAGCTGAACAAGAGCTCAGTCTTGTACAATGTGATTTGCTTCACAGTGGTACTGATGCGGCTTTCAGTTGTGTATCTGTCTCACTGAACTTCAACTTGTTTGAGCAGAAAGTCTCTGGCTCAAATTCTCGTTGCCTGACAACCCCAAAGTGCATGCTGGGTATTGACTGTTACCTTGGAGAGAACTCTGTACTTGATCAGTTGGCTCAGTGACCTGTGTTATATTTTTTTTTCTCTTCTCATGCCTTATTACCCATCTAAAAGACCTTCATTAGACTAGAGAACTGTGTGCATTTTGTTCCTGGATTTTTTCTCTCAACAGGACTATTTCCTGTTAGAGTTGATTTCACATAAAAGGAAATAAAATAAGCTGGCTAGTTTTATTTATAAATAGCTATTTCTTTGCCTGCTAAACCTCAAGGTGAGCTACAATCTTACACATGTATGTGTTACCTATATGACAGCAAAGGTGCCAGAAAAAGAAGTCAGTATAGGTTTTCAAGATAGGAGGAACTGTGCTTGCTGCACGTTGTGGGTCATGACCAGGTGCTGTATGGAGCAGAGTGCAGAGAGTGTTGAGTAGTCTAAACCAGCAGATCTCAACCTTCCTGATGCTGAAATCCTTTAATACCACTCATATTGTGGTGACCCCTCAAACATAAAATTATTTTTGTTACTATGTTATAACTATAATTTCACTGCTATTATAAATGAGAATGTAAATATCTGATATTTGGTCTATTGGATATGTGACCACTAAGGAAAGGTCATTCAACCCTCCCTGCAACAAGGCATCACAACCCATAGGTTGAGAACCCCTGGTCCAGATATTTCAGCTTTAAGTCCTCTACAGCATAGGAGGTAGTATATAAGACAGAGGCAAAAGAAAGTCACATAGGATGTCTTCAGCATTTAGACAGAAGAATAGACTTCCTTTTATTGAGCATAGAAAGACTAGAAAACCAGCACAGCTCCTAAGATGTGATCCTGTGGAGAGAGAGGATGAGCCCGTGGCTCACAGTGGATATAAAACACTTCCAGGCATCCTCCATTGTTTTCTTATAAATGAAATCAAAGTCAAAGTTTGTTATGAGATGTGAAGCAAAGGCACAATTTAAGAAAAGTAGGGCTTACTGTTTTCAGATATTGCTGTTTAGGAATCTTAATTCTTCAGAAAATTTCAGGGTAATCTAAAAACATTGCATTTTTCATTGGTTGGAGAAATTTCTGGTCAGATTATATTTTTTTATATAAGCAGCTCTCAAATATCTGTTGCAATGGGGTTAGATAAAATATTCATGAAAAATCCAAAGGTAATTATGAACCTTTAACAGACCCCATTAATCCTGTCTCTTTAAGCACTGAGCTGAGACCTCTAGCTATTGCCAAAAATTAAATATGACACATTTCATTTTTTGTTACATTCTTTGTTCATTCTCTGTTAAAAGATATTGATAAATAATAAAACACTTTTGGAGTGTGAATGAGGAATGTCCCCCATAGGCCCTGGTATTTGAACATGTGCCCAGTTGATGCCACTGTTTGAGAGGTGCAGGCTTTCTGGAGGAAATGTGTCACTGGCTTTGAGATGAAAAGCCTCATGCCATTTCCAGTTCAATCTCTCTGTTTTATGCTTGTGGCTCAAAATGTGAGCTCTTAGTGCTGCCAAGCTGTTTCCACCGTTACGGATTCCAATTCTCTAGAGAGATCAGCTGAATTAAATTCTTTCTTATATAAATTTCCTTGGTCATGGTGTTTTCTCAAGAGCAACAGAAAAGTAACTAATATAATACCAGACTGAGACTTTGTTTCCCTAAGCAAGTTTGTACATGAACATGAACAATGTAAATTCAGACATACCCAAAGAGATGATTGTCTCAAGCCATGTCTTCACTGAAAGGCAGATTAAAGTATCCAGGTCAACAACTGTGTCATTACTAATACACTTTAGTAGTGACTTTAATGCAGACTCAGTATATACCACAGGATTCCTGGACAATACACTAACTCCAGTTACTGAGCTCAGACTGCTGACCAGCGTGGGTATGTAAAGATCAGACATAGGATTTTTGAGCACTTGAACACTTAGAGGAAGTGAGGGATTATCTGCTTCATGGAAACTTCCTTAAACGAATCACGATACCACAAAAATTAGATTAAGGTAAACAGGCTGGTGGCTTGTGACATATAGCTATATTCATTTGACTCATGTTTGTTATTGATCTACAGTTAACACAGATATGGAACACAGGTCTATGAAAACCAGGGTATCCTATTTTATTACTGCTAGGAATTTTTCCCTCTGATTAATTATTTTTAACTTTAATTTAATATTTTCATTCTTTGAGAATTCTACACATGCATACAATGTATTTTGATCATATTCACCTTCCATTCTTCTCATATCTACCTCTTCCTCTCTCCAAGTTTGTGTTATTTTTTCAAAATAATCTCTGAAGTCCACTTTGTGCTGCCCATATACTGAAGGGTATCAGGCCAATAGACCTACCAGAGGTCATACTCTTAGAAAAAAAACCTGATATCCTCCACTTCCCAAACCATCAACTACCAATAGTTCCTAAGTTAGGTGTGGAAGATCATAATTTACCACTCCCCCTCCATACTATGAAATTGGAGTAGATTGATTTTGTGCAGGCAACCACAGCTACTGTGAGTTCATGAATATGGTGGTCCAATCAAGTTTGGAAGACACCGTTTAACCTGGTTGTCCCTAAATTTTGGCTCTTACACTCTTTCTGTTCTCTCTTCTACTTTAGTTCTTGAGCCTAAGGGGTAATGGTGTAGTATAGTTGTTCCATTTGTGGTTGGGAATACCAGAGATATTTGTTTTCATTTTGATGGGTTGTGAGTTTCTCTTTTAATCACCATTCATTGCACAAAGAAACTTCTCTGGAAAGGTTTGAGAGATACACGTATGTATTAGTATATAGATATGGATTTATTTTTGTCAGATTTACAGTACCAGGCATGGGTTCCCTCCTGTGGTTCAGACCTTAAATCTCATCAGAGAGTTGTTGGTTATCCTTATAACGTTCATGCCACTATTGAACCCATGGACACATCTCGCCGTTCTGGTCAATATTGCAGCTTGTAGGGTACATAGATAGATTAAACTGTTGATGACATTTTCTCTCAGTAGCCTACATACCCAGCAGGAAGGAAATTTCCTGTTCAGTACAAAATTGATTTCTCCGTGTTCTGTGGTCAAAGTATGTGGTGTCTTCCACAGGAGACTCTTACAACCAAGTTCAGGTGGGCAACCATGGGAAATAGCAACAGCCTGTATTGTTTTGGAGGCCTCTGGAATACTCCTGACTATCCTCAAGGTGTGGTATCCCACAGTTGGCATTGGGCTTTTAATTTGGCAAACTATGGCTTCAGGGAAGAGCATTATCTTCTATGTAGGGTAATTCTAATTCAACCCATTTATATGAATAATATAAAATACAAAATAAGACACAATCTTTTCACTTATACACCTGGCAGAAGATTAGTGTCTAGAATATACAGAGAAAAACAACAACAAAAGAAAAACAGAAAAAAACCTAAACACCAAAAAAAAGAACAAAAACAAATAAACAGAAACAAAAAAATAAACTATTAAAATTGAGACATGGAACTAAACAGTTATTAAAATATAAAATACAAATGGCTTAGAAATATTTTAATATGCTATATTTATTATTCTAAATATATTTTTTATTGAAATGGAAATATATCATGTCCTCTTCCTCTCTCTAGGCCTTTACAGATCCCTCTCCTTGAGTGGTGGGAGCAAGATTAAAAATGACAATGGAAGCTAGTGTGGATTTGGAGAAAGGAAAAGGAACATGTACTCACTGCTGTTGGGAGTGCAAACTGGTGCAGTCATTATGGAAATCAGTGTGGAGCTTCCTCAAGAGGCTGGAATTAGGTTTACCAGAAGATCCAGCTGTATCACTTTTGGGCATATACCCAGGGGACTCTACAGACACATTTCCTCATCCATGTTCATTGCTACTCTATTCACAGTAGTCATGAAATGGGAACAGCCATTTGCACAATGGAATATTTTTCATCTATAAAGAAAAATTAAATTATGAAAATTTGCAGATAAATATATGGAACTGGAAAGGAACATCCTGAGGGAACCCAGAACCAGAATGAAAAGCATTGCATGTTTTCTCTCATATGTGGATGTTGGCTTTGACTATTTAGATACCTCTGTATCATTTGGAATACTCATAGAGGTCAGGAAACCAGTAAGGGGCTGTGGAGGAGGGGGAACCTTACAAGGAAGGGAAAATGGAATAGTGTTATAAAGTAAAAGGGGAATAAGGAATGGACAAGAAGGGTTCAATGTGATAGAGGATGGAAGGGCAAGGTAGAGGAGGGAATATAGAGAGGGATAAGTAACACTATATAGACTTCTTGAAAAAGTTACATGGAAACCTACTACCTCAGAGCTTCCTAAAATATATACATATACATGTACATCCATTATTCGTATACATATGTGGAGTTTAAATGGAGTATTCTACAATGGGGGGAACAATCCTCCAGTTAACCAACATATAATATGAAATAAAAACACTAATACCAGGATTGAATTTCCTCTTTTTGAGTTGCTGGCTGGTAGGATCTCATAAAGTCTTGCAAACTTTACAGGATATTGCCAATGCTAATGCTACCCTCCAAAGCTTGATGGTAAGACCTTGTTGCTGAAGACACCACCTACTTGAGTCATAGAATATGGGGACCCTTAGCTTGTACTCATCTGGAAGCTTCACCCTTACTGGTTAGAGTTCATAATGCTGGAAGGTGCTGTGCAAGCTCCTGGAGGCAAAAAGCAATCAATCTCATCCAGCTGTAAACCTTATGAACTACAACAATGATCTGCCTGGCAAGATATTCACACTGGTAAAATAGTAGTGGGAATGTTATGGGAATAGCCAACCAAAGTATGATTGGATTTAAGTCCCACTCTATGAGACAATACATACCTGAAACTATCAACTAGATGGAGAATCTGAGCCCTAGTGGAAAGCCTACTACTGTTTTTCTGTTAAAAGGACATAACAATGATAGTCCTTAGTGTCTTATTGCTATACTTATACATCAGTACATTGCTCAATCCTCATCAGAGATGCTATTTTCTATGGTAGATGGTGATTAATACAAGGATCTACAGCTGGACAACCTGCAGAGAGTGAGGTTGTAGTGCTCAGACATAAATGGAATATCTTTTTTTCCCCAGAAGACAGGATTTCTCTGTGTAGTTTTGTTGCCTGTCCTGGATCTCACTCTGTAGACCAGGCTGGTCTCGAACTCACAGAGATCCGCCTGCCTCTGCCTCCCCTCCCGAGTGCTGGGATTAAAGGTGTGCGCCGCTGCTGCCTGGCTAAATGTAATGTCTTTATCACACCTCTCCCTTCAAGGCTTCAGGATCTAGGTGGAAGATGGGGCAGAAAGATTGCAAAAGCCAGGTGGTAGACAACTGCAAGGAAACTACGTATTTTAGACAACATGGCTATGCACATGTGAACTCACACTGATAGTAATAGTCCACACAAAACCTGTGCAAGCTCAAGCTTGATAAAATACCAGCCTGGAGGAAGGGAAGTGAGTCTGATGTCCCACTCCAGCTGAGGAGCTATTGGATTAAAAAGTCAGTTTTCTTCAGTGGTGTGACACCTGGTGTATTGACTATCCTCGAGGATAGGCTCCAAGCCCAGTAGTAGTTGGCCAACACAAACTGGATTTGATGGGGGAGGAGAGAGAGAGAGAGAAAGAGAGAGAGAGAGAGAGAGAGAGAGAGAGAGAGAGAGAGAGAGAGACAGACAGACAGACAGACAGACAGACTGTGATTGAGATCATGAACTTAGTTGGGTAGGGAAGGGGATGAATTTTATCAAAATACATTGTATAAAATTCTCAAATAATTAATAAAAGCACTATTAACATAAAAAAAGAAGTCACACTTCATGTGGAAATATATGATGAATGAAATATCAAAATTTTAAATAAAGACTGGCCCAAAATCCAGACAAATAAAATTTGAATCAAGTGAGTTAGGGAACTATGCAATTGTAGAGTTTGACAATATATTTATGACTCACACTGACAACAGTGATCTCTGTAAATTTTATTTCTCTGGGACATGAGAATTTCATGCACAATTAACTCTCAAGGAATAATTCTCTGGCTGCACATGGCTCTAGGATGTTTACTAATGCACCAAAAATAACATCCACCAAGTTCTGTATTATTTCATCTTTGGGTGACTGAAGATTTTCAGAACTGTTAATGGACTATCATCCATGGCTAGCCATTGCTTAAAATGCATAAAATACTTCTTAGATTTTTTTTTTCAGTGATTAGCTAACTGAAAAATAGTTTCTGGTGAAAAGAAAGAACAAAAAGGAATTCTATGCAATTGGAAGATGTTTTAAATGGGATCTCTGTGACCAAGCAGTTGACAATGAGATCGAGAGCTCATGGTTAGTTGGAGTCTTTACTTCCTTTGTCTGTAGAGGATGACATAGACCCACTCCCTGGACTTCTCTGATAAACTATTATTTCACAGCTTCTGAGCAACAGAGAGTTCTAACTTATATAGAGAGATTAATGTGGGATTTCATGTTGAAGAAAGAAGGCAGAAGAAATAAATCAGAACAGAAGGTGAGATTCATGTGTCAAATGTCATCTCTAGACATATTTTTGGATCCTGTTGGAGCCATTTTGTATTACACCAGACCAGGGTGCTTATATTCCTGAACAGATATGGATTATTTGTGGGTAGTTGTTTTCCTTCCTTCCTTCCTTCCTTCCTTCCTTCCTTCCTTCCTTCCTTCTCTTCCTTCCTTCCTTCCTTCCTTCCTTCCTTCCTTCCTTCCTTCCTTCCTTCCTTTCTTCCTTTCTTTCTTTCTTTCTTTCTTTCTTTCTTTCTTTCTTTCTTTCTTTCTAGATCTCCACTGTACCCTTTTCTCCTTTAAAATTGACCTATTGAAGTTTCTTCCTTCTAACTCTCTAGTAAAGAATTTTCAAGATTTTTTGTTCAGAGTTGCCTCTCTGAGCAGAAAACATAACATCTATACACACCATAAATGAACGAAGAGAAAAACAGTGCAACTACCCAACAGAGAATTCTCAATTAGAAAGCGGCTTAAATCCTTCTCCAAGGATAAAAAAGGAAAGTCTGGATTTATTTTAATAACACTTTTCACAACTCACTATTCCCGTGATAATCTAATCAGCAATGTCAGACAGCCAGTTTAGCAATTCAAAGGTTATTTCCATTAATTAGTTTTACATTCAAATGGCTCAACTCTCATTTCCATGTGAAAACTAGCAGAGATGAATATGTTGTCCTCAACAAAATAAATAAGTCAGCTGAGTTTGAAAAATGGACTCAATTTGTCTTTTCTCTTTTGGTGGCAGATGTGAAATGACAGCTAAATGAGTGATCAGTCCATTTAAGAGGAAAATGTATATCAATATTGCCAACTGCCGCCACTGAACACACATACATAATTTGATAGGCTGGCATGTATCTGTAGGCAAGTGATATAAGAGTGACTGAAATTATGGTAATCTTGATCTATGGTAAGGAACTCTGAGGCTTTGATCATTCATTTACTGGGGATGTTTACAAATGACTTCTTCAGGGCCATTTTTGGCTTTATCCCTGAGTACTTTCTTACCACTTTGTAATCAGAGGCCACCCTTAGCTGGCTTCTCAAGTTTCTTCAGACCAGGAGACTGTTACAACTGTAGAAAACTGTTCGACTTTGAGGCCCTCTCAGACATTGAGCAGCTCTTTCTTGCTCACCTGGCACTTACTTTCTCTGCAGCTGAAAATTTACTATCTTGGCCAGTACATATCCTTTTATAGAACACCATAGATTGGATGGCTTTAGCAACACAGATGTATTTTTCACAGCTCTGTAGACAAGGAAGTCTAAGATTTAGGTCTATGGATCAGGTGGCTGTTAGTTGCATACATCTCAGTTGACAGACACCTGTCTTTTGGTTGTGTGTTCACAAGATGATGAGAGAAATCATCTTGGGTTTCTTTTTACACAGACAGTGATCTTAGTTTTAAGGCTTGCACCTTCACGAATGAGTTACATCTACAGGTATCACTTTCTATTACTGTTACATTAAGAATTCAGATTTTAATATATGAATTTTGGGAGATGTTCATAGCCCAGCCTTATATCAGGATCTATGCTAAAGAATAAGGCAATACAGATGAACAAATGACTGTCAAAAATCTTACTAGAAATAAATGAATAAATTTATGAAATACCCTCAGGTGGTATGCTCTTCCACATTGGTGGTTTTGGTTATTTTTGCCCTGTAGTCTTGTCTGAGAATCTAATAAATCTTCATAAGCATTGTTCCCTGAAATGCTCAGATATGCACAAATGCAGGCAAATTTTGCACTTTTTTTTGTATGTAAATACTCTTTGCATAGGGATGTGTGGCTACATTTTCAGTTACTTTTATACATACTTATGAGCAAACTCTTTAGACCTTAGATCACATCTTTCTTCTTCAAGGGGAATTGTCCACAGCTGCTGATTTATGATATGGTGTGAGGCACAGGAAATGAAGACTCTGATGGGCATTGACAATCTATCTCTGGAAAGTTTAAGGATGTTCTGGGCACTGTGTTCAATAGAGCTAAGCTGTTGCTCTATGAGGAACATGTGATACATTTTTCTTCAGAACTTGTCCTAAAAAATTTTGTCTCTTGGGTAATTGGATTGATTTTTAATTATAGTAAAGCTGTCTTTTCCTCTTTGATTTTGTTTGCTGGAAAACACAGAGATAAATTTGTGACTATACCCAACAATTATTCTTTCTGGAATCTTGATTCTTCAAAACTCATGGTATTAAGGGAATAATTTAAATGAAAGTGTACTGTGGCAGGGTCCTGTGCTGTTCCCTTTGGGGGAGGGAGTGAGTAGGTGCAGAGTCAATGACACTGACTGGGAGGATGTTGAAACAACACGCTCAGTTTATTCAGGAAGGAACAAGCCTTATATACCCTTCACCCTACCCTAGAGGGAGGTCTGATGAATATGCATCTGCTGCTGTGGCATGGCTGCCTCTCCTTGGTCCAGGTCATCTCCAGATCATGTCTCAGCGGCTGTTGCTAAGGCCCTTAGGTAGATCCAGGTTGGCTCTCAGGAAGTATCTTATTACTGGTTTGGGCTGGCTGGCCCTCAAGTCATCCTGCAGTGTATTAACTTTAGACAGTACCCATGACACAATGTTATGTGAAACAACAATTAGATAATACAAAGAGAGACAGATATACTCCCACATATTTCATTTAGGATAGAAACTGAAAACTCCTATAAAGAAGGAGAGTTTTTCCTTAATTCCCTGATATTTAATTGTGACTGAAAGCATGCTTTATTCTTTTTTTCTTTTTCTTTTTCTTTTTCTTTTGAGACAGGGATTCTCTGTGTCACCCTGGCTGTCATGGAACTCACTCTGTAGACCAGGCTGGCCTTGAACTCAGAGATCCACCTGCTTCTGCCTCCAAAGTGCTGGGATTAAAGACGTGTGCCAACACTGTCCTGCATGCTTTGTTCTTGTAACTTAAAGAGATTTCTTAAGTTCACATCGTTCTAAGAAGGGAATCACATGTGTAACCTAACTATCACATTATTTTAAGGTAGATAGAATGACAGATGAGTCTTCAGAAACACACCTAGGAGACAGCAGTTAACTTCAGGCCATCCCAGAGGAGAGCTACCTCTAGAGAGTGAGTAAGTAATTAGTGGCTTCCTTGGTGGAACAGTAGAAGAAAGACACTCCCAGAAGAAAGCAGTGTAATATACAAGGAGAGAACAGCCTCATATGAGTGAATAACTACCCTGGGAGACATGTGAGGGGTGGTGGTAGATGAGGCCAGAGGGCTTGACAGGTTCCACACCCTAGAAGGTCACAACTGATTTTCCACCTGTTATATTCTTGGGTAAACCCCATCTTATTAAAGGCATCATGCTGTGTGTGTTTGAAGACAGGATTTGAGCATGACTTGAAATTCAAAACACAGAGCACTTAGGAGGATACTGCCACCAAAGTCTGTTTTGGATGGCAAGAGTTAGTGTTTATAGCTTGGAAAGTTCTGGCCTAATGTTTCTATCTTTTCTACTTTCTTCGACTTCCCCCTTTTTCCCCAAAGTGACTTTCTGACCTTCCCATGATCTCTCCTGACTGAAATTTTGAGCCCTCGGTACATCTGGTTGTCCTTGAATGACTCTTGAAGATTAAACTTGGATTTTCTTCTTCTGCAGAAATTTGAAACCCCTAGTGAATGTTCTTGTGAGTTGATGAGGGCATCTCATCCCTTTAAGTTCAAAGTGGTCTGTGGGCCACAGTTTTCAAAACTGGCATTCAAACTGCTGATAGTTTACTTGCAATGAAAAAATGCTATGAAAACATTTTAGGCTCAGTGTGAGATACTTTAGGGGAAGAGGGAAACAGCATAGTACACCACAGGATTAGACCCTGGAAGACCCAAGTCTTTGAACTTGTTGGGCAACTGTGGACCATGCTGAGCTGTTGTTTCTCCTACAAAATGAAACTGTCCCTTACTTGAATAGCCAGTTATGAACATCAAGTGGCGTGATATATGTGGAACCACTCAGTCAGTTGCAGAGTACTTTGTTAAATGCACAGAAAGACCCTGGAAAGAAATTCAGGATCGCCAGAGCCACCCTGAACTGAGAGGCACTACAGCAAATACCTTTGCAGTCTTTGGGTTCCTTGGAGGAATGTGGGTTGGAAATACTTTTGTTTTAGCTCTCTTGCTTCCAGAAATGTGAGGAGATATATTCCTGTTGTTGTAAGGTACCCCAGGTGGCATTCTATCATTATAGTCCTGGGGATAGGCATAGAGTTTGGTATCAGATGCTTTAGGAAGAATTGCAATCCATGAAGGCTGTCCCCCGACAAGGAACTCCTCTTAGTTCTTCTTTTGAATTCTGAGTTTTCTGCCTGATTCCCATAGGAAGGACTAAAGCTTTTTGTAATTGCCATGTTGCGGACAGCAAAGGGTAAAAGGAGGAGGAGTATGGGATGAGCCTTCTGTAAATCAGAAATTAGTGAAATGTGGAGGAGTTTAAGCCAACATAGGCAAAAGAGCCAACTAGTTGCATGGAGGTTGGTCCTTCTTTAATTGTGAAACTGATTAAGAGCATTTGGCCCAGCAGTATCATCTACATTCAAAGAATTACATAATAAAGTTCTTAAACATGTCTTTAACCATGTTTCTGTTATTGAGTTATTTGGTAAATTATTTTGTGAGATAGGATGAACATTGGTTCCAACTGCTCTGTTGATGAAAGTCTTAATTTAGTTGATTCTAAATTATCAACACTTAACTGTACACAAATGCAAATCACATGTTTGCTTTTATGCTTATATTCAGCTTTACTGTATGTCATACATATAAACAGAATAAATTAAGAGAAAATATCTTGAGATAAATGATTTTGTGTTTAGATATTCTGACATGTTGATACCCTAGAGTCATTTCTGTTGATCTGAACATGTATGCTTCTCTACCTTTTGTGGCAAAGTGTTTTGCCTTTAGTTAGAGTAACACTTATTTTAAACATTGAAGTCTTTTATTTTAGATGTGTTTTACATTGTCAGTGATTATATTTTTTGAAGCTAATATGATCATAAAAACATAAAAGAAATCCAAGTGTCTTTTTGAAACAAATGTCATCACTCTCTCTAACTCACTATGGTGCATTGTGAACAGCTATAAGCATTTGAAGGTTATGCTTAGAATACCATACTTTGCTTTCATCTGAGGTGTCAACGAGAACTGGGAGGCTTTTTTCCATGTTTGTACAGAATGCTGGGTATTCTTTGCAAGGGGAAGAATCAAAATGACAATATAACACCATTATTATCACTATTAAATACAAAGCAATAGTTCCTTTTGTCTCTTATAGTAAGGAAATCTCTGTCACCCTGCTTCTTGCTTTTCTTCTTTGATTTTGTTGTTCATTTGCTTATCCTGATACATGACTAGTATTATTTCTGAGCTGGAAAATAAACTCTGAGTTGCTACTACTCATAGACGAGGAAAGAGGTAGCAATATATTTGACATATAGGCAGCTGGACTGGAAGACACAGGAGTAGTCTTTCTAAAAATGTTATTTATTTTTGTGTATATGAGTGTTTTGCTTGTATATATGTTTGTGTACCACATGTGTTCCCCGTACCCTCAGAGATTAAAGGAAGGAGTTGGATCCACTAGAACTGGAGTTATGGATGTTTGTGAGCCACCATGTGGGTACTGAGAAGAAAACCTGGTTCCCCTGCAAAAGTAAGTGTTCCTAATTTTTGAGCCATTGTTTTAGCCCCCAGTTCTCTTTTTAGATGAAGGTCTGTATTTTTAAAATTCTTTCAGGTATTACAGTCTGTATAATTAGGGCTGTTCATTAGACATTCTGTTCTCTTTATTGATTCCATTTTCTTACTTAGTAAGATAAAAAAGATAAATGTGATACCACCTAACTGAATGTGCTTTCTGAACGTTGCACTCAGCTGCAGTATATGGATCATGGTCCATTAATCAATCTGGAAAATATTGATTAAACTTCAGACCTCTCACTTTTTAAATCAACAACCCGAATTGAGGTCTAGATATGCTGATGGGGCCTATTGCTGGTGAGAGAGTGTGATACAAACATCTTGTACTATTTTAAGTCAGCATCACCAGAAAAACAAGGATGTCATAGTAGATTAAAAACCAGCTTTGGCTGGAGGAGAATTACAAAATTTGATTTCTATAGATCATTGGAAACAAGATTTTAAATAATTCTGAAAGGAAGTTGTGCTGACTTTTACAGTTGTAGCTACATTACAAATCTGAGAGAAAGGGGCTTATAAAGCAATAAGACACTTGAGTGCATTAAGGAAATTAAGTACTGCAAAGGGTCCTATAGACTCAGTTTGTCTTAATAAGAAATTCATCAGGGAATTTATCAAACTGTAGAAAATTGGAGGTTAGGGAAATGTGCCTATATCTTCTAATGCATTGATGGTTGGCCGCTCTCTCTGGTTCTGCCAGATTCTGGGGGTGTGTTAGACAGCATTTGTTCAGAGCTAAGAGAAGCTTCAGCTTGCATGGACGTAGAGTGTCTTCAAAGCATCAAGTGATTGTCGCTTAATAGCTGTATATATGTCCATTTCAAATAGTCCAGATTCTTTGGGTTGAGTCAACCTGTGGTAATGATCACTCTGCCTTTCCAGTCTTTAATGATTCACTCCAGAGACTTTTAAAGTATGCTTGCAGGACAAACAGCATGAGTATAACTTGGGAGTTTGATACAAATTTTCAGGCCCCAGTTCTATTCATTGCATCAGAAAGTCTGATACAGGCCTGGCAATTCATGTTTTAATGAGCCCTCCAGGAGAATTTGATCTACATGAGTATGTGAGAACCGTGAATCTCTACTTTTTTTAAAAATATATTTTATTTTCCAGACCAATCTGTATTTCTTTTCTTTCTAGAGCACTCACAAGTGCTCAACATCTAGAAAAATACCTTGTGCATGAGAAGTACTTGATAAACAGCTCTGTGAAGACAGTTTCTAAGAAAGAGCAGAGTGTCTTCCAGCCCTGGTGTTTCTGATTCCTGTCATTTATCCTGGAAATGCTCTAGTGGTTAGTGTCATAAAAATTATAGATGTTCTCCATGTTGCAACAAAAACAGAACTTGACCTCAGGGAGCTACTAGTAGAGTATAGCAGCCACATACATACAAACAGCCATACTGTAGTGGGCAGAAGTTTGGACTGAGTTCTTTTTTTCTTTTTTTTTCTAGTATTTCCTAGGATAGCTATGGTGGTTAGAGTGAGAACGGATCCCATAGCATCTCCAGTTTGTGGAAATGTCTGGGAAGCATTAGGTAGTGTAGCCTGTTGGAAGAGGTGTAGCCTTATTAGAGGAGGTGTGTCACCGGGAGGGAGTTGGACCCAATCTCTCTCTGTCTGTTGCCTGTGTATGAGGATGTGAAGTTCTCAGCTACTGCTCCAGTGTCATGCCTGTTTGCTTCCTGCCATGATGACCATAGACTAGTCTTCTGTAACTGTAAGCAAGTCCCCAGTTAAATACCTTCTTTTGTAAGAGTTGCCTTGGTCATCATGTTTTTTTTGTTTTTTGTTTTTGTTTTTGTTTTTTTTTTTCAGTAGAACAGTGACTAAGACAATGGCATTGGCTGTAACTAGTTCGTAGCCATCTCTTCATAAATGCCTGTGCTTTTTCTCTGACCATATGTACAAGACATTGGTTCTGATAAAACAATGGATATTGTTACAGTGAAGCTAATGAAAGAAGGGTGGTAGTTTGTAGAAAAGAAGGTGTTTTAATATAATCTCATTTGTTGAAGGTAAGACATTCAAATTACTCAGGTCTATTGATTAAATGGAAGTGAGAGCAGTAGATGATAGTTTGGGGATGGGGTGCAATCCTAATTCAATCATCATCACTTTAGATAAAGTGAAATGTGATGGGATGCTAAAAAAGAGCATGTATTGAAATCTCAACCCTTCCAGTTATTTGCTGTATAAGTTTAGACAAATTTAATTTCTCTGAACCACCTATGAAATGAAAATATTAACCTTCAGGTCATACTCTATGAATTGCCAATATTCAGCCTTTTGACCCACAAAATGGAAATTTTATGTGACTCAAACTAAAATTTACCTCAGAGAATTATTATGAGGGTTTGGTGAAGTCAGTGTGTGGAGTTCCTGCTACATAGGGGAGCTCCATAAACACCAGACTCACCTTTTTATATGAAAATGCCTTTCATATAGCATTGAACAGATGATTTTTGAATAAAACAATCACTGAAGGAAGCCAATTTCTATGTATGAATATGAGGTCAGTCCTACATATTCTCACCCTAAGAATCCCTTCTTGTCAAGTACTTTCTTCTTCCTGGCTACAGAATTCTTTCACAGTTTATTTATGATCTAGGAGAGTTCTAGTTATTTCTTTGTTGTTTTGTTTTGACTTTACATTGACTAAATTTGTGGGTATAATAGTATTTTTATCTGTTAGGTTTAGTTATTTAAGGTACTCATAATTTATTATGGATACTTGTCTTGAGATGGATTTTGAACCACATGTAATGCTCACTCCTACTGTGCTTTGGTTTAACTTGAGGAAACAACTTAAGTCACTCCGTCTTTGTGTATTCAAACACATTATTCATGCTTTAGTTTAGACTCTTCTGCATGTTGCAGATCCTGAGAAATGAAAGTGGAATGGCTTTGACTCAGTGATAACGTGGTGTTTCTGTTGTGGAGCATCCCCGGTAGGCAGGGTACCGTCAATCCCACTCATTAGGTATACATTCCACATCAACTGAGATTTTCCCCAAACTCGACGTCACAATGAGGAATAATCTAGAAGAAGCAATAATGCTATGTCAGTGTCATGGGTCAATGAAATCCATGTCAAAAGCTGCATCTAGTTGCACGCTTGAAAGGAAGGCAAAATTCTGGACCTCCTATAGGTAATTTTCTAAGAAGAGTCTCTGTGTTATTACGCTTGGGGGTCAGCACCATTTGAGATGCCTACAAAGCTTGTGTCCATCTGGAATATTTATCTTGGAGTCACAGCTGTCTGAGATTTCCCTACATCCTCTGACACAACATCATGTTTTGAGTTAAAAGACCATAAGAGTTCTTAAAATTGCCTGCAAAAATTATCTAGAGCACTCCTTCTCAACCTTCCTAATGCTATGATCATTTAATACAGTTCCTCATGTTGTGGTGACCCCTACCATAAGATTATTTCATTAGTACTTTGTAACTGTAATTTTGCTGCTGCTATGAATCATAATGTAAGTAACTGATATTCAAGATACCTGATATTCTACCCCTGTGTTGCCTGACCCCTAAAAGAATTGAGAACCAATGACTTATGGAGCTATGCCTGCTTCTTGCTCAGCCCATGGCTGTGTGATTCTCTTTCTTTCTTTTATTAGACAGCATAACAAGTTGTTTCCAAATGAGGTTTTCAGTGTCTTGTGCCCATCCTTCTTTTGTTTCATCTTTCTTCTTATAGAAATGTAAAACAAAAACCCCACAATGACTGGGCATCTTAAAAAATCATTTTGGGGGGGGGGTTGGGGATTTAGCTCAGTGGTAGAGCACTTGCCTAGCAAGAGCAAGGCCCTGGGTTCGGTCCTCAGCTCAACAAAACAAAAAACAAAAACAAAAAACAAAAAATTTATTTTATAATTATACTTCCAACTAGAAGAAGGTAGAAGTTTCAGATGTGGTGAGAAGGGCATGAAATCAAGTAGCATTACTCATTCCTACTCATTTTCCTGGTGAAGCAAACATGTTGGGTCATATCATGAGCATGAACTAATAATTGGACTTCGCCTTAAAAGGAAGTGGATCAGTGCTCTTCTTAGTGTGTTGTCTTGCTGCACGTGTGTCAAAAGCAATAGAGATGAAGATACTGTTACCACAAGAATGTCTACAACTTGACTCCAGTAAAAGAAAAAATGAAGTAGAAAAAGTGCTAGATTTTGTGTCCCTTTTCATCCTCACTATCTGACAATTAAAAAAAAAAGCTTGCTAAAGTTTTGCTGAACAAGTTGGGCAAGAAGCCCAAAAATCTAGACACTAGACTGGAACAAATTAGTTGCCTGACCATACTCCAGTCCCCAGAGCATACTGGTCTTTGGTCTTGTCACCTCCGGGGTGGTATTATCTACAGTTGACATCACACTTTAAGTTTGTGTGAACAGGCGTCTCAAAGCAAATGGCTTTGGAAAAGCATTGTGTAATTTTCGTAGCTATTTAGAATGTCAGTCTAAAATGGTTGACTGCAATAATAGCATATAGGATTACTCAGCTCCTTCTGGAACCTCACAGGAAAGGGTTAGTACCCTAGCTTTTGAAGGACAGAATAAGTACAGGGGGAGGAGAAAGATATGTATGAGGATAGGGGTGAAATAAGATGGTGTTGAACTGTCTGCAGAAACTGTAAGAGTGAAGCCAAGGGTCTGGGTTTGGTAGTGGAGAATGGTTGAATAAAAGGACAGGCTACCTCCAAGGACTCTGAAAACAATCTGGTTAAGAAAAGACCCAGCTCCATGCACTACCATGCACTCCATGCTCACCATGCACTCCATGCTCACCATGCACTCCATGCTCACCATGTATTCCATGCTCACTCACCATGCACTCCATGATCACCATGTATTCCATGCTCACCATGCACTCCATGCTCACCATGCACTCCATGTTCACCATGCACTCCATGCTCACCATGCTCACCATGCACTCCATGCTCACCATGCACTCATGTTCACATGGACTGGTTATTCTTCCCTGGAGAATATTTAGCTGTCTTGATATAGCTATGATATAGCCGGTTTGAATTCTAGCTCTTTGGGTACATTCTTCACATCTTGAGAGGCTTTATCATCTCCACCTTTAAAATATAACTAATGATATGGATTAAATGAGAATACATTTTAAGCACTTAGGCCAGAGTGTAATAAATAGTAACTATTAATACTTACAAACACCCTGACATTAGCTGTGATTATCCTCATTACAGCTCCTACCACTCATTCATTAAAAGAGATATATGGTAAAGCACTTCTTATAAAATGAGTGATTTAATAGGATATATCCTCTTTATGGTAATAAAAAAACTCCTCACACTGTACACACTTCACATACTTGACTTCATTCCATTTATAGCCACACATCTCTTGAACAAAGCATTGGTCTCTTGCTTTGTCTTTATTTTAAAATGGAAAAGTCTACTGTGGGAACATATTAAATCTCTAAGACCTTTCTATGAATAACCTACAAATATATAACAGAATGGGGTTGTTCAGGGACAAAGAAAAAGTGTAGGTAATAGAGAGACTAAGGGGGAAACAGGAATCATGAGTGATGCATGCCCTGCATTTCAGAGCTCTACTCAAGGTTTTAGAATACATGACACTTTCCATTATAAAAAAAAAAGCCTGTCAGATAATTTCTGGAATATGCAGTGATCACCTGATGATTTAGGATTTATAAATCTAAAGAAGCAAGAATCTTCATCTATAGCATCCTATATTTGAAATGAAAAACAGTGAAAGCCTTGTTTCTTTATTTTTTTATATTTACTTTTTGTGCTTGTTTGTGTGTGAGGGGGCATATGCATATGTGCCACAGCACATTCATGGTGGTCAGGGGACAACTTTCAAGGAGTCAACTCTCTCTTTCTACCATGTGGGTCCAGGAATGCAACTCAGGTCATAGGTCTTGGTAGAAAGAATTTTACTTACTGAGTCTTCTCAGCAGCCCTGAAAATCATCTTTCAATTATTAACATTTTGGAGATATTTTTACTCTTGCCAGTCTGTGTGTATTCGATAAAGATACATGAGAACTCAGTTTAGATTTGATGGTGAAATCACTATAACAGGTAACTAAGATGGGGACCAAAACATGCCTAGGGAGCTCTGTAGGAACTGTGGATGATATAGAAGTATGTAGATGTAGAGAACTTTTTAGACTGATAAATCCCATTATGGGGATTGCAGAAATGTGCATATTTACAAATAATGAGGGTGTTTGTACTTGTAAATGGAACTCATATCAGCATTGTTTATAATAGCTGGAACCTGGAAACAACCTAGATGCCCTTCAACTGAAGAATGGATAAAGAAAATATGGTACATATACACAATGGAGTACTACTCAGCAGAGAAAAACAATGACATCATGAGGTTTGCAGGCAAATGGATGGATCTAGAAAAAGTCATTCTGAGTGAGGTAACCCTGACTCAGAAGGACAAACATGGTATGTACTCACTCATGGTAGGATACTAGATGTAAAACAAAGATGACTAGACTGCTACACAACTCCAGGGAGGCTACCTAGAAAAGAGGACCCTAGGAAAGACACAGGGATCACCCAATGACAGAGAAATGGATGAGATCTACATGAACAACCTGGACGACAGTGGGAGTAATGAAGGGCAAGGTTTGAGGGAAAGAAAGCTTAGGGGAGCAGGAGATCCCAGCTGGATCAAGAACAGAAAAGGAGAAGAAGGAAAGAGAGACCATGATAAATGATGACCACATGAGAACAGGCATAGGCAGAGTGCTGGAGAGGTCTTCAGAAATCAACAATGATACATCCTCTGTAGACTGCTGGCAATGGTCGAGAGAAAGCCTGATCTGACCTAGTCTGGTGATCAGATGGCCAAATACCCTAACAGTCATGCTGGAACTCTCATCTAATAACTGATGGCCAGGCCCCAGGTGGAGCTCCAGGAGTCCAATTGTTGAGAAACAGGAGGGACTGTAAGAGTGTGGATTGTTGAGACCAAGATTGGAAAAGCACAGGGACAAATAGCCAAACAAATGGAAGCACATGAATTATGGACCAAAGGTTGTGGAGCCCCCAGCTGGATCAGGCCCTCTGGATAAGTGAGACAATTGAATAGCTTGAACTGTTTGGGAGGCACCCAGGCAGTGGGACCCAGACCTGTCCTTAGTGTATGAGCTGGCAGTTTGGAGCCTTGGGCTTACACGGGGACACTTTGCTCAGCCTGGAAGGAGGGGACTAGACCTGCCTGTACTGAATCCACCAGGTTTAAATGAATCCCTAGGGGAGTCTTGGCCCTGGAGGAGATGGGAATGGAGGGGAGGGGGGGAAAGTGGGGGTGAGGGTGAGAGGGGGGAGGACAGGGGAACCCATGGCTGATGTGTAAAATTAAAATACAAATATAATAAAAAAAAGAAAAAAAAGAACTTCTAAATGGAACATGTTAGATGCTTCATTACTTTGACAAAGTAGCCTCAGAAGTTTCTGTCCATCTGTCTTAGGATTTCTATTGCTGTGAAGAGCACCATGACCACCGCCTCTTGTAAAGGAAAGCATTACTGTTTCAGAGGTTTAGTCCATTATCATCATGGTGGGACATGGTGGCATGCAAGAAGACATGGTGCTGGAGAAGGAGCTGAGAGTGGAGAAAGATCTACATTTTGATTGCACAGGCAACAGGAAGTGGTCTGAGACAGTGGAGCATATATGAGACCTCAAAGCCCACTCCCATAGTGACACACTTCCTCCAAAAGGCCATACCTACTCTAACAAAGCCACTCTGTATGAGCTTACGGAGGCCAATTACATTCAAACTCCCACATCATTGATGTTGAGATGGGGGGGTGGGTCCAGCAGCTCACAGAAGGGCAGCCAGGAAACAGAGAGTGCATGCCTATGCTAGCGGCTTCCTTCTTCTTTCACTCCATCCCAACCTCAGCCAATAGGATGGTACCTCATTCAGGACATCAAATGACTTCCTTTAGTTAATCTTCTCTGGAAATGTCTTCATAGACACATCCTGAAATATTATTTACTAATCTCATAGGCATCTCTCAATTTAACTAAGTAGCTAATTAAAGTTAACTATCATAGTGGAGTAAGAACGGAAAATCTTGATATGAGAAACTGAATTAAAATATGATTAATCAAAGCTAGGGCATTTGGAAGTTATATACAACCATGACCTGTGGGGAGTGGAGGAAGCCCTGAAGGAATGTGTAAGGAGAAGATGAAGTACTGAGTGATGTGTATTATTGACAGGAACACAGTCATGTCAAGGACCTCAATGCCTCAAACCTACATAAGTGGCAAAGTCTTCCTTAGGTGAGGCTCAGAGGGGTGGCAGAGCCTTCCTCTGGTCCAAGTACAACTGTTTCTAAATGACTGACCAGAGTATGTAGAAACTATGAACCACAGCTTCCTCCTCTACGGAAACCTCCCACAGGGAATAGCTAGCCCCCTCCTCATGCTGTACGTAATAAACTTGATGAGTTTCTAGGTAGCACAATAGGTGCCCTCCATCAGATTGAGTACATCCTATCTGACCCTGCTTTTCTTCATGTATATGTGTCATTTCTTCATTTACGAATCTCCCCAGTAAGGTTTCCAGAACCAAGCCGTGCAGGACATGGCAATGAAAAATTTGAAAACTGAACTTTAGAGAGATGACTGTGTATTTTTCCTTTCTTTCTGGGCATTAAGAGTGAGCGCTCCTCCTGTTGTACTTCTAGTTCTATTTTACAGGGACACTCGATTCTACACACCTGAATCTATTATTCTTTAGAATGAGGTGTCTGTCTACCTTGATTAAAATCATAGAGAGGAAGACTTTATATTCCAAGACACATTAAAGAAGCTTTTGTAGTTGAGTACATAATCCAATATAAGGGAGGAAACTTTCAGATTATAAACCCGATGTAAAAGAAATGTATTCTGAAACTGTGGTGGGTGTGTAAAATAAATGAGGAAATGTTAATTAAATAGAATAAAATTTAAAAAAAGAAATTTATTTACCCAGAGTTGGTGATTTGAAAAGGACTATCACTATATTGGCCAATCCATTGACTAAGCAGTTAACAATAGTTCAAGTATGTGAGTCCCAAATACCCATTTTAATTTGTTGGTTGCCATAGACAAACACTACTCTCAGTCTTAAACAGAGAAGCTCCTCTTTTGAATGGAGAGAAGTGGAAGCACACTCATAATTGCTAAAGATGATGAGGGAAAGGGAGAGTTGAGCACTCAGCTCTAACCAGGACATTTATATCATCCTATTCAAGACCCAGCGGACACGGCAGAAGGGGGTGTAGGAAGAACATAGGCTCTGGAAGACAGAGTGAAGACCTGTGAAATGCTCCCTTCTGGGCAGGACATCAGCCATTGCAGTCCAGTCAGTCATGAATTGGGGAGAGCCTCCAGAGGCCCTGCCTTTCTCTGATCAGCTATTGGCTACTGATTGATTCTGAGGGAGGGACAGTCATTGTCTTCAGTTGAGTCCTCACTGGGGAGCCACCAGACTCTAATGGAGATTTCTAAAGCCCCTAACATTAGATGGTATAACTCTAGTTAAACTTAGCATGTCAGAACACAAAGTAAAAAGACATGAATGTGGGAACGGCAGTTGTGGGAAGAAGAATGGGGTAGCAGGGGTAGGAGAGAGAGGAGAGAGAACAGTCAGAATGCAATATACACATGTATGAAATTGTAAAATAATAACCTTAATAAAAATTTATTTTTTTCCACTTTAAAGCAAAGCCAGTAAGATAATATTTTAATCTGTCAATCTCTGGATTGTAATTGTAATTTGTCTTGCTTATGTAATTTTTCTCAATCAAAATAATTTTGGGGTATTAAATTACTAGAATTTCCAATGTAAGTTTGTTGACTAGTATATACAGATTTTTGTTTATTAAGGGATCTTTTAAATAAGTTTTATTTGTTAAGATTCTAAAAATGCCAAGCACAAGATTTTGGATTGAAAACAGATTTTATGCCTCTTTCCCTTGCAAAATCCAGTGGGCATATGTTTAAAAATTATAAAATTTAAGAATACCAAAAGCAACAATATAAAAAAGGAATGTATGAGCTCTTTTTAGTTGTAATGATCTCTGAATAGAGTACTTTTCAGGAATGCAGTGTTATTTGCACATTTGAAAATCCAAGCACTTTAAAAATATTGATATTGAATAATATCATTAAAATAAAAAAATCATAGAATTAGGATTTTTCTCATTTATTCCTTTTTTAAAAAAACAGCAATGTATTTCTTTTTTATTTTATTTTATAATTTAATTTTACATATCAGCCATGGGTTTCTCTGTCCTCCCCTCTCCATCCCCCCTCCCACCTTGCCCCCCAGCCCACCCCTGATTCCCATCTCCTCCAGGACAAAGACTCCCCTGGGATTCAGCTCAACCTGGTGGAATCAGTACAGGCAGGTCCAATCCCCCCGTCCCAGGCCGAGCGAAGTGTCCCTGCATAAGCCCCAGGTTCCGAACAGCCAGCTCAAGCAATGTATTTCTTATTGCATTTGTTCTTTACATCTCACATATGACACACTGAAGAAGTGGTCTCTGTAATTAAAACACAGGCTGTGAGCACACATGCATACCTAATAATAATAATAATAATAATAATAATAATAATAATAATAAAAAGCTAGAATCTCAGAAGACACAAAACATCAATCTCTAACCTCTGCAAATATGCAAATATACATACACACATGCATATACACACACACATACACATACACACATACACACAAACTATGACCTCAGATATGTTATCAACCTACATACTTTGTTAGAATCATTTATTCTTTATATTAGGAGCCACACAGAGAACTCAAATTCCAATTAATCCATTGAAAAAATTGTTCTTTTTTTTATATCAAATGGCAAGGGCCATCCCACATTACAGGTGAGACTGTGAAACCTGTAATGAGTTCAAGGTCTATTTTAGCTGACAGCCCTGTCCCTGGGGCCTCAGTGTGTCGGGTGATGACACTTGCAGAGAAATGTGAAACAGTAAAGAGGAAGAAGAGTTCTGGAGAGGTGGGGAATGGTCTGTCGTTTAAAACAGGACGGATGAGAGTGGCTTATTAGTCTGCTTCTATTGCTATAACAAAGTTATCTAATGCTGGATACTTCATAAATACTATAAATTGATTTCTCACAGTTGCAGAGCTTTGGATCTAAGATCGAGATCCCAGAAGATTCAGCGTCTAGTAAAGGCTTGCATTCTTCCCCATAGATGGAGCCTCTTGATATGTCTCATACTGCTAAAGAGGTCACACAGATTCCTGAAACCTTTTTAATCATATGATTTATTGATTACATTAACTAATTATGGCCTAAAGTCCTCAGTTATTAGCATTGGAAGTTACATTTTGACAGAAGAAATTTAGAGGGACACCAGCATTTGGACCATAGCAGCAAGCCTCAGGGGGCAATATATGACCGGACTGCAGCAGGTGGAGAAATGATTCTTTGGCTGTCTGGGATAAGAACATTTCAGTCAGAGGGAAGAGCAAGGGTGAGGGATTTCAAGGCACTAGAGTCCTAGTGCCTTCAGTGGACAGCATGGGTGGGGAGCAGAAGGAGGCAGAGAAGACTAGCACGGAAGCTGGGAGAAGCCAAAGCGTCAGGCTGTGTAAAGCCCTGTAAGCCAGTTCGAAAACCTTTTCACTTAAGGAGAGATACAGGAGAATTTTGACAAACATAGAGACATGATTTGAATTTACATTTTAAATGACCACATTGGCTATTATTTTATGAATAGGTGAAGAAACTTGAATACTAGTTAAAACTAGTTAAAACTAGTGGAGACTTGAATATTAGTTAAAGCACATGTAGAAGTTCAGGTATATGTCAATACATACATACATACATATATACATACATATATGTATGTATATATTGTATACACACATATGCAATATATGTATGTGTAAGGAGAAAGAGGGAGAGGAAGATGGGAGAAGTAGAACACTTAGATGAAGAACTGACTGCACAGTTTTATACAGATGAGACTGAAATAGGAGAGAAATGCATGGTAGGTTAAGGGGAGAGAGCAGAATTTCGGGAGACATATCCTAGAGTAGGTAGGAGAGATGAGTTCAAATCACAAATGGACAGTTGACTTTAACAAGTGCAGGGACAATACATCCATCTACTGGAAAGGAAGCAGGCTAGCAGTCATGGCTGTACAGATGGCATGTTTTAGGTGTCCTTTTGTTTTCATAATAGGAACTACTATGACATGGAGAGAGTCAGGAGAGGCACTCCATATTTGGGAAGGAATCAGGTATGTATTTACCTAGAAGGACTGAGTGAATATCCTCAGGAAATGCTGGATGAGACTGAATACTCATTTAAAGAAGCTAATTTTTCAAATGAGAACAGCATCTTGTGCGCCTTCCCATGCTTGTAGCCACTTCGGTGCAGGTGCAGTGTGGACAGAAAACAATGTTTAAGCAAGTTGTCAGTTGGGCACAGCATTGCAGATGTGGAGAACATGAAGATGATCCAGAGTGATTACGAAGTTGAACATCAGTGTCTAAGCTGGGTCAGAGGACTGGAAGAAAGGACAAGAGAGCATCTTGGGACAAAGTAAGGAAGAAAACCTGTGGAGTCCAGTGGGCTATCTCGGAACCATCATGTACTGTTATCCAGTGGCTACTCTGGCTAGCTAGTACTAGCACACACACGAAGAGACTTTCCATGGGTTATAAAGTTGTAAGATGGTATGAACAGTGAGATGATGTGGTGGAGATAGGAGTAAACAAAGTCAAGGCTTAAGGGTATATAGAGTTAAAAACAAAAGCCCCCAAGTATTAGACTGGGTTATCCCAACAACTTCAATCTATTAGATTCTGCTTGCAGAACCACACCCAACAAGGTCTACTGAAACCTCTTTATCTGAATAAAGCAACTGTAACATCAACCAACAAATCCATTGCTGTGGATATCGCTCTGTGTAAATAAAGTTCTGATTGGCCAGTGGCCAGGCAGGAAGTATAGGCGGGACAAGAGAGAAGAGAATTCTGGGAAGTAGAAGGTTGGAGAGAGACACCGCTAGCTGCCGCCATGAAAAGCAACATATAAAGACACTGGTAAGCCAAAAGCCATGTGGCAAAGTGTAGACTAACAGAAATGGGTTAATTTAAGATAGAAGAAGTAGATAACAAGAAGCCTGCCACGGCCATACAGTTTCTAAACAATGTAAGTTTCTGTGTGCTTTCTTGGTTGGGTCTGAGTGACTGTGGGACTGGCGGGTAAGAGAGATTTGTCCTTACTATGCCCAGTGTCACTGAGCAAGGGCACTGTGTCTAGTACTGTGCTGTGGAGAATGTGAACTATAAGTCAGTCTGAGTCTACATGCAGTATTCTCAATTTACAATCTCTGGGCAGGTCTTTTTTCTTTAATCACCACTTTAGTACTTGGAACTATTTAGTGGAAATATAGAGGAGGAAAAGCAAGTGTAAGATCAAAGCAACGTCTGTGAAATTAAGTCATGCTCTAAAAATTAGTTACTGATATCATAATGTATACCAGAAATTGAATCAGGCTCTGATGTAGAGAAAGACCCTCCTTGATGTCTTCACCATGAAGTGAGGTTGCATGGGGAAGATGGGTACATTGGTAGCCAAATCCCATTTGTAACAGGAATGCATGTTTCAAGATAGACATGACTCAAGCGTAACCATAGAGATTGGCCCAAGATCTTGTAAGAGATCCAATAGAAATGACCACTTGTATCTGATGAAGAACCTCTCCTTCTAGGCTCTGTAGTTCAGTTTTCTCATCTTCCTATGGACTTATTGGTGACGTCTGCTCCCCCTTTTCTCTTACCTCATTTTTCTTTTGCACTGATGCATTGCTAGGCTGTTTTAATGGAAATCAAACTGATTCCAAACTCTATCCATGATGAAATGCCAAGTTAAAATACACATGTTACAGTATGGATTTGAAGTCATAATAAATAGCATATATGTGAGAATTTGAAAGACAGAGGCAATTATGAGTTGCCCTATAATAGGTGGTGACAAATTCATTATTGAAGAAGTTTAGTGAGTGAGCATTATAGGTTTTAAGATGTTATAGGTTAAGCCTGTTAAAGATGAGGACAATGTCTTTCTACCCCAATGCCTTGAACACAGAGTACCTAATATTACATCATGTACAAGGGATTTCACTTATTTTACTGAGTGGTTGAAAATGATTTATATCAGTTAAGTTCATTTCACATTGAATTTTTTGGTGATTTGGCAAATGGCCAGTGCTATTACATCTTGAAACATACTTATTAGATTTATGATGATTACAGAGATTGTTTTAAAACATTTGTTTTGATACAATGTAGTCTTTTATAAAGTGCTAATTAAGGCATATCTAAATGTAGTTTCAACTCACACTTTTATAGCTCTTTGCATAAGTACATAAATAATAAATCAATTTTCTTAATAATTTAGGGATAATGGACAACACAGAATATTCAAGATTTATAAATTAGATTGATTTTATATATATATATATATATATATATATATATATATATATATATAATTAAGTCACAATATATTAGTATATGTGTATAATATATTTATATATAGTAAAAACAGACTGTATATGTTTTGTGTTTATAGATCTGTGTTTATTGGTCACAAAACCAGGAAGGGGATAATGAGATGGGAGAAGACAACTTTAAGGAGGTAACTGAGAAAGCAATGGGATAGGTGTTATAAGCAGTAGAACAGGGGTTGACTTAGGGAAGAAAGAGAACCAGTTGGAGGGAAAGGGGTGTCCTTGGAGGCATTGGCAATGGACTGAAAGAGAATGAAGAGTAAATGTGTATGCATATACACATATATGATCATGCCATAATGAAACCTATTGCTTTGTGTGCTTACCCTAAAAAATTACCAAAAATGTGTAAAACAACTTATGTTCACAATTGAGTGTCAGGAGATTTCTTTAAAAAAAATTTATTATCATACTTAGTTCTTCATGAGAAGGCTTTTCCTTCCTTGCAGAGAGGGCTTCCCGTGTCTTGCCCTTGTTTTGTGAGGAGGGTCAAGGACATGAGTGAGGCTGAGGGCATGGGGTCGGCACTTCTGTGATATCTCTCACATAACCCCAGAGGAGCTCCATCCTGGCCATTTAAACCCTCCTCACTTTCCAAAGGCCGATCTCCGTGTTATTACCTCGGGGAGTAAGGCTTCAATCTATGAGATTAGAGGGCGGGGCAGCAGCATGGTCTGTAACACACGTGGAGCCTATCTCCCGCTCAGCTCTGCCCATCTTTAGTCCCAGTCTCAAAACTGTCTCATCGTTGTTTTTTGTTTTTTTTTTTTTTCTTTTTTTTTTTTTTAATTACCTCTGGCATGCTTGCTGTTCCATACGGGCGGGGGAAGTGTGAAAACCACCGATTGTGAGAGAGGAAGATGAAATAAAAGTGTTAATGGCGGAACAAATTAAGTCAGACAACTCTTGGGAGGATAACCTGTGAAGCAACGAGAACGTGACTGTTTAGCTACCAATAATTTAAAGTAAAACCAAAAACTATGTGAAACTTGTTCAGGCCAAAAAGATCAACCAGCGGCTGAAGTGGGTTTGGGTGCTTGCCGGGGGATTTCTGGAGCAGACTGTCACTGGAGCCAAGGCCACCTCAGAGGTGGCTGCTCATAGACTCACAGGCCACTTTGCAGGGAACAGGTTAGAGCTGAGTGGTGATCGGGTATGTGTTTGTCTTTCAGGTGTTTGACGCCGAAGGAGGCCTGGTCTGTGTCTTGGTGTGCTTTATTAGTTATGGAAGCAATGAAACCCCAGCAGCTGCATCATTTAAATAGTCCAGGCAGAGGAAATCTAACAGGCTACCTCTCTCTACTCAGGCCACCTGCCTGAGGTGAAACAGCTCATTAGATTTTTATTTTTTCAAGACAGGGTATCTCCGCATAGCTTTGCTTCTTTCCTGGAACTCTCTTTGGAGGCTGGCCTCTAACTCATAGAGATCCTCCTGCCTCTGCCTCACGAGTGCTGAGACTAAAGGCATGCGCCACCACCGCCGGGCTTAGCTCAGATTTTTAATCCTGGATCTGCAGTGATAACACGCACACTGTGACTCTGGAGTAGGGCTGCTGGAAGGTGCAGTCTCATTCAGTGGACAAATGATCCCCATTTTTCTTTAAAATGATATCAGAGTTGGTGCAGGAATTTCCCATGAGATAAACCCTCTTAATATCCTTGTCAGCCCCAATAGTCTCGATACACATAACATGAAATCAGAATACTATTTTCTAATGTAGTCTGCCGATCAAGTTTTGAGTTTTCTCCTCCAAAATACCACTTGTGCAGCTCTGTCACCAGAGAAGGCCAACTGCAGGATAAGGATCAAGTAATTAAATTGGCCAGTTCTGCCCTCGACAGTCCGTCTTCCTTGCACTGACTTCTAGTTCCAAAAGCCTTTTCTGTTTGATCACATTGGTTCTGGAATCTAAAGCCTGCAGTGGTAAGAAAAGCCTTCTAATGATTTAGCTGCTGTGTTATTTTCCATGGTAATAACTGCCTCTGTTAATGAGGGATGCTTAAGGTCAGGAACCACATATATTCACTAGTGTATCTTAAATACTGAATACTTTAATGGGTATATAATTATGAATGAGCTGAATTTAATAAGTCAGGCAAGATTAATTTTAAGAAGTTAGGCCATACATAATGTAATCTTGATTTGGGGACACAAGAAAACACCCTAAACTTTAAAAATTGGGAGCAGTGACACACCACATTCACATCAAAGGTTCCTAGAAAAAACAGTCTCTTCAGTTGCCTGAATTGAGATGATTCTAATAACTAACAGACATGTGTGTTTCATACTAGAAGAGTTTTAGCACAGTGATATGAACTTTACACCAAGAATAATAATAGCTGCTAATAGTTACTGAATTTTGGCTACAAGTCAGAACCTGGGCTTTATGTTTTTATAATTGCTCAGATAATGTCAGACTTACAAAGAAGATGAGAAGACTAACCCAGAGAAGAAGGCAGAAACCCAAGATGACTGAGCCCAGGCGTGTCAAATGAGATTTTAGCTTTAGGCTTGAGAGCTGGCTCTTTATTTCTTCGTGGTGCTGTTCCCCATGTTGCACCTTTAGGCTTCGCAAGTCAAGTTGGCATCCTCCTCAAGTAGAATAGCAAAAATTCTGTAGGAGTTATCTACATCAAATTGTCAAAAATAAAACAACAGTATGGCTTAGTCCAAGTTCTTTGTGGAAACAGAGCTTATTGCTTCTGGTAATCTATCTATCTATTTATCTATCTATCAACTAGCTACATATCTATCTATCTATCTATCTATCTATCTATCTATCTATCTATCTATCATCTATTATCTATCTATCTATCAGCTATCTATCTATCTATCTATCTATCAGCTAGCTACAAAGCTATCTATTTATTGCCTATCTATCTATCTATCTATCTATCTATCTATCTATCTATCTATCTACCTACCAATTCAGATAGTGCCCTATGGGACGACTTATCCCTATGTATTTAAGAAGGAATTGACTAATGTAATTATTGTGGTCTGTAAGTTCCAATATCTGCAGAGGCAGTGGGAAAGCTGGACACTCAGGAGGAGAATATTTAGTCTGAAGGCCACAAGCTCCAGACCTGAGAAGGAACAATGTTTAAGTGTGAGCATAAAACCAGGAAAACATCAATGTTCAAATTTGAAGGCAGGCATAAAGAATTCTATTCTACTTGGAGAAGAGTCAAGATGTGCATCCTTTTCCTGATTAGATAATGTCCACCCATGTTAAGGAATACTATTTGTTTTCTTCAATCCACCAATCTAAATGTTAATCTCATTCATTATGTGCATGACCTTTTCTTCCATTCTCCAGTTGCCGGGCACGTAGGTTGGTCCAACTTAGTTACTATGAATTATGCTGCAGTAACACTGATGTGCAAATATCTTTGTGGCATGTTGATGTGGAGTCTTTAGGGAAAATAATGAGAAGTGGTATAGTTGGGTCATAAGGTAGATGTACTTTTATCTTTCTGAGTACATTCCACACTGATTGTCATGGTAGCAGGACTACTTTACATTCCCACCAGCAGTCCACAAGGATTTCTTTTTACTTTAGACATCTGGTTTGCTTTTGTTTTTAACTAGGCTATTTGTTTTTCTGGCTAATGTACTGCTCGATTTGCTTATTTTGGATATTATCCCCTTATCAGATACATGGTTGGTCAATATGTTCTTTCATTCTACAGGTTGATTTTCCATTGTGTTGATTACTTTCTTACCTAGGATGAATGTTTTTAGTTTAGGGCAGCCTCATTTGTACATTTTTGTTCTGTCAACTGTCATGGACTAAACTTTGAGTAGTGGATTTCAACAGTGAGAAGACCATGATATTCATTCTTTATCCAAGCTCTCCTCCACCTCCGAAGAAAATAGTTTATCCAATACTGAAAATGAACTTTTTATTCTGTGCATAGGAGTAAGTAAAAGCCTTTTTAAGTATAGCTTTCCAGTAACAGTAATGCCAAAACTAGATTTATCAATTCAATAACAATGTAGTCTGAAGTGTTAAAAAAGTAAACTATGTATTTGGGCACAAAGAAGGACAAAAGGACACAATCCCATTATTATCCCATACCTTCTCTACATATACAATGTTGTATACATAACTACTCATAAATGCATATTTTATTGATTTTATATAATAGTGAAATTCCATTAAGCAATCTAGGGTATCCACTTGGTGTCCAGCTTTGGATACAGTAGTAGTAGATAGTAGATACAGACATAACAGTGGAATAATGGATGTGTGTATGTGTGTGTGTGTGTGTGTGTGTGTGTGTGTGTGTGTGTGTGTGTGTATGTGTGTGTGTGTGTGTATCTGTCTGACTAACTGATATGTAGTGCATACATGTGAGTATATGGCTTATGTGTACACATGTAGAGTTCAGAGAAAGATATTAGATGTCTTTTTCTATTATTTTCTGCTTTAGTACTTTGAGACACAGTCACTTGTTGAACTAGAAGTTGACTAGGCTCTTTGGCCAGTGAACTCCTGTGATCTGCCTTTCTATGGCCCAGTACTGGGGTCAGATACATGAGCAAGTATGCCCTATTTTTAGTGAGGTCTGGGGATTTGAATTCAGGTCCACATGTTTGTACAGCAAGCATTTTTTTTTTCTGCCTACTGAGTCGCCTCTCCCAAATTGGGAAAATGATTTTTAGATGTTGGTTTTGGACATTATGTAGCTGGATTGATAATGAGATTTCAGACAATTAAATCCTTCCTTCTATTTATAATAATTCAGTGTTCGAGAAGTTTATGTTAAAGGCAGTGAACTACAAATGGCTCAATATCAGTAATATAATTTTCATTTATGTGTATGGTATGTGTGCATGCCCCAGAAGAAAGTGTCAGATCCCCTGGAGCTGGAGTTTCGGGTGATTTTGAGCCACCCGACATGGGTTTTGGGAACAGAATTTGGGTCCTATGGAAGATCAGCAAACATGATTAATTGCTGAGCTCTCCATCCTCAGGAATACAATTTTTAAGGAACAGTATTGCCTCCTGCTCCCATATAAAGAACATCTTACTCCATTTGTTTCTTTCAAGGGAACTATTGATTGAGGTTTGCTTCCTGAACATTTCAGATATAGCATTAAATAATGCCTATGTGTCAGGAGACTGCAATATTTTAACAGCAGTTAATATTTGTACTGTCAGAATTTCCGTAACAAAACAATCAATTGTTACATTAAGTGGAAAATTACATATTAATTTCTAATTTATGTCTAAGTAATATTTACTTTGTACATTATTAATGGGGAATAAATATTTGTAATTTCATAGTGATTTATATCATCATGAAAATATTTTTTAGATGTGAATTAAAGGCTCAGCGATACCATTCTGACATAGTAAACAAAGAGGAGATGACACAAATTCTACCCAAGAATACCAAGTTTAGTCAGTGTGCTTATGACAAGTCAGGACTGTTTCTCTGGCACCCTCAGACACTAACCTACCAACTGGTCAGACATGTAATTCCTGTGTAAAAACACAGATTGTTTTAGATGTGCAACCAATAAGATTTTTAATTATCAAGCTTGTTCATTCTTTGCTTGGGGATAGTTAAAAAATATTGATTCTGTTATGGAAGGTGGAAAGTTATTTTCTGCTGAAAAGTTGCCATAATAGAATTTTTGGAGACAATAAATTTGTAATAAGACTCTTGGTTGCCCCATGAAAAAGAGCCCCGTGAATACATATGTGTAACCCTCAGTGGCTGCCCCTCCCATGCTCGTCCTGGGGCTCTTTTCTCATGGTGCTGTACAGACAACCGTGACCCTACTTTCTTCACCCTTCATCTCTCCATGCTCCAAAGGGACCCTGGAAGTCAGCCAAAGGAAACGATGGTGTTTGTAGCTTAAAGCTGTTTACTACAAGCATCAGCGTGACCCTTTCAGGTTCTGTAGGGATGATCCACCCACCCTTGAGGGCCCCTCCCCCCGCAACTTGGGGTGAAACTTGGGAGGGTGTGAGTTGAGGATGCCACATAGGACTGCTTATATATATTTATAATTGTATCTACTTATACTTATTTATGAGGTGCAGAGTAGTATTTTGTATTAGCTACTTTTCTGTTGCTGTGATTAAAAATGTCACGACCAAGGCAAATTATAGAAGGGAGAGTTTATTTTGGCTTAGGGCTCCAGAGGGTTGGGGTCCATAATAGCAGGGTGGGGGCAGGGGGCAGGCAGGCAAGCAGCAGCAGGTTGCTGAGTGCTCACATTAGCAGCCACAAATACAAAGCAGAGGGATCAGCTACAAATGCTCCAAGTCTTCAGATTCCATGGCCTGCCTCCAGTGACACCTCTTCCCAAAAGGCCACACATCTGAAACCTGCCCAAACAGTCCCTATTGGGGCTGAAGTACTCAAGTACAGGAGCCTATGAGGAACAATCTCATTCCCACAATCGCATATCTCAACGGATTCCTATCTCATGTGTAGTGATCAGGCCAGAGGAACGGTCCTACCCACTGCCTCAAACATGCATCATTCATTCGTTTTCAAAGAACACAAAGGACTGGAAGGTCCTCTCCACTAGCTGTTTCGAAATACACTATTAATTGTTGTCAACCACCGTTAGCTTATGTGTTACAGAACGTTAGGGGTTAGTCCTAACCATTCTTATGCCTTTCCTTTCTCTGCCATAGCCTTCACGGGTTTTACTCTTTACTTCTATGGGATCAGTTTTTGAAATTGTCTTTGGTGGTCCTCCATTCAAGGGATGGAGGTCAGTACTTGGGCAGAAAGGAAGGGGTAAATTATTTTAAAAGGTCTTTGTGCAATAGCTTTTGCATTGAGCTATAGGGATTCACCCAGTTGCAAAAGCAGATTCTGGAGCATGTTGCTCAGCACAATGGGAACAGACCAACGGCCCTTTCTTGCCCTAAGGCCACATCTCCTTATCATTTGAGTCACACCTGGTCTTGTTTTCCTTGTCTTCACTGGAAACCCAGGCACATGATGTGTTGTTACTTCTGGAAGGAGCCATTGGAGTCACCTGGCCCAACCCCTTCTTCATCACAGGAAGAAACCCATTAGGCTTTGCCGTTCCTCAGACACTCTTCATTTCAGCCCGTTTTGAAAGTCCAGGTCTAATTCTCTGAAATGTGTTCCATGTATTAAACTTATTTAGTGTCAGTTAATAAGTAGTTCCCTTGCAACCTCAGCAATTAAATATTGCTCCTCATCCCCCAGTAAAGCACAAGCTTTGTCTTCTTCAAATATGTTCTTCAAAGCTGAACCTAAAGTCTGTGTAGATCTCTAAATAAATTTATAGAGACAGTATATAGGACTACAGAAGCTCAGAGCAGAAGAAAATTATTAAATAATTTATATTTGATTTTCTTCATTTATTCCTTCTCTCACAGATGTTAAGTAATGCATTTGCCTTTCTTACTTTAAATATCAAAAGAATCTCCTCTAGTCTGTGAGATAAAAGCTGAATTCATATCAAAATACAAGGGGAAATAAGTGCCCTGTAGAATGCAGCTGATTGTGTAGAGATGGTCAAGGTCGTTTGGTCTAATTATCAGTAAAGTCAATCAATAGGCTCAGAATACAGTGGATGCCCATGGAAATAATTAAGCTAATTGTCTTTAGGGGATCTGTTTTCAGATTTCTTTTCCAATTTGCTGTGCTCTTTCTGAGGCTGCCTTTCCCCTTGTTCTTTGTAGTTCTCTTTGTGTTTTCACTTGAGATCAATATTCATAGTCAGACTTGAGAATGGAAGGAGTCTGTCTCATGGGCACTCCGTCTTTTCTTCATCTCTTTTAAACAGTTAGCCCCCCCCCCACCACCATTGCATCTTGAATAATTTGGCCTCAGGGGGAATAAACTTGCCACTGTGGCTCTATCAGCATGCTCTCTAGACAAAAGAGATGCACAATGGCTAAGCACTTTTGATAACTCACTGCCTGAGCATTGGGTCGTGTGTGCTGAAAGCGTAGCAGGCTAGAATGGCTGGGTGCTAAAGTGAAGTCCATCACTCACCTTAATTGTCATTGGTGGGGAGGATGACTGGCAGAGACTATTTAAAAGGGGACAGTTTGCCAGACTAATAGCCAATGCTATTAGCCTAAGCCAATACCATTAGTAGAGCGTTGGCTGGTAGGACCTATGGACGTCCTTAGCACACTCTTTCTAGAGGACACACAGATATATCAAGGTCTGGGGTAGTGTTCATGGATTTTTTTTCCCAGCAAGCTTCACATATCCCTTAAACATATAATACAGGATATAATTCACATGGGGCATTTAGAAATAGGGACCATAGCAGAGGGAAATCCATTCCTCGATACTTTCTAAATACTTCAGTTATTTTGTATTTGTGTGTAACTGCAAATACTTTGAGAAGAAAAAATATCCACAGATATGAATTGATGGGCATTGTTGGATTAAAATGATCAATTGATCATCAATCAATATCAAGTAGAACTTGATATTCTACGAATTCAGTGATTTATAATGTAATTGGGAAGATAGGATAAGAGAGCTATGTGCAAAAGAATTATTCAACATTACTTTGTTTTCTTAAAATTAGCAAAAGAAGGGGGTGGCTTATACACACAAAAGTCTTATGTTAATTACAATCATATTTAAGATCAATGTCAATTTCAATGTTGTGTCCTATTAATTCAAATTTATATATCTAAATAATCTGACAATGCCAGCTTTGTTTTTTTATTTTTGTTTTTTCCAGTTGATTTGTGTCTCCTATACATAAGGTTCCTTTTTCTCTTCTGTTTTAGGAGTTTTATCATTGGGTTTGGCCATTTGGTTGTGATAAATATCCGCATTGTTTATGTTTTATCTGATGGACATTCCGTAAATGAAAATATGTGAATTTATGTTTTCTCATTAAATTTCAAAGATGTGAGGGCCATTGCTGTTTGAACATTTATTTCTGCTTGTTAACTTTTATTCTCTAACTGTGTGTTAGAGCTGTTCACAGGACTTCGTGGACCACAGATGCTTTGGACAGGTTGCTTGCTTGCTTGTTTGATTTTTAGATATTTTTCTCTTTGTTCTGTATTTTACATAGCCTCGCTGTGTCTTTAAATCACTGATATTTTCTTTTATAATTTGAATATTATAGTTTTCCATCAATAAGAGCTTGAATTGCCCTTCCACGTACAAGTTTAAGCAGAAGTTTGCTTAACACAGAGCATACTCTAAAATGATTGAAGTGGTCTGTCCCTAAGAGGGCAGGTGGGTTCTGTGTTGTGGATTTTAAGGAACCTTTTATGAGTGTTTGTGAAGTGGGTGGCAAATTTATGAGGTAAGGTAACCCCTTTTTCTTTCCAAAGCATGATGGACAGAATTTCTCCCTACTGTGCTATTTCTCCCCATGGTGTTCAAGGAAAGCCTAAGAAAAGGAGGACAGACCTTTCATTAGTGCTTACATGTGACTATTGGGACCCCCTGCACCTTAGTTTCTGCTGAATCAAGAACACCTGTCTAGAGCTAAAGGGCAATTAACCTAAAAAGGAGTGTTCATCAGGAGACACAGCTTTCACACGCCTTGTATCTCAAGTTTGAAACTGCTCAAGGTCCATGATGATCTTGTAGGTCTTTGTTAGCTGAGAAACTGAGGCTTTCTCAAGGAAGCTGGGCACAATTTATAACAGACTGGAAACAGGATTTAGGCTCTTTTGATAGTTACAAATAAAGTTACCATGAACATCCATGTGCAGGTTTTTTTTGTATATACATAAAATTTAACCTGATTTTTATGAATACTAATAAGTATGACTGTGTATCATACAGGAAGAACGTTTTCTTCCTTAAAATATATTCACTATATATGTGTTTCCTTATGATATTTTCAGACATATTTATAATTTGTTTTGATTATATTTACTCCTCTATTCCACAGCTCCCTCCCACTGATCTCCTTTCTCTCTCTGCTTCCTCTACTTCTACATTTATTTCACTTCTTCCTATTTAAAATAATCTTATGAGTTTCATTTAGATTGTCTCCAGGAGCATGGATGAGGGATTGTTTCCAAGAGTGGTGGCTGCATCCCTGAAGAAAATGTCCCCTTTTCTCCAGAAACCATTGAGTGTAAACCCTTAGGGAGGGGTAGTGCCTTGTGACCTCCCTCCACCTGGTTTAGAATTCTTCCTCTTTTTTTTGCATTCTTAAGTTTCTTTTCCTTTTTTAAAATATGAAACATGTTAAATATCCTTCTTGATAAATGTCATTTTCCGTTTTTATGTCAATTTCTACTGATTGGTACTGAGTTTTCTGTTTTTGAGTGGGTATTATATATTGTGAATTGCACACCACTGGGGCTGGATTTTATTTTTCTTTCAATAGTATTGAATTTATTTTTCTGGTATGTGGTCAAGCTGCATGCATTTGTTAGATGGTTTCAAGGTTTGCTTTTAATTCTGTTAAGTTTTTAATCTGTGGCTAATCTGCTGCTGAGTTGAAAAGTTTCTGAAAATATTGTTCAATACCTTACTTACTGTGAGATCTCACTGGCTGGTGGGAGTATAAACTATTTGCAGTACTGTGTGCTTAAGAAATTGTTCTGACAACTCCTGTCTGGGGGATTTTCTCTGATGTAGTTTCCACAACTGTAGAGGCAAAGGAATCCTGCAAGATTCCAAAAAATGTGCAGCTCCTTCTGCTCTCTTCTGCTCCTGTATCCTGCTGTGTACATACCTACACATCTGGTATCTCTTCACATCTCCTCAACTCAGCAAAACCTTTAGGTTTCTTGAAATTCTTGCTTCCCTTTCTGCCCTCACCACTGTCTGGAAACTGCCCTGTGCAGAGCTGGCACAGTGAATCATTTATCTTGTGCATCACTGCCCTGTCCTGCTTTTTGTCCAATGTCCAATTGTCAATTCATGCATACAGTCTGATATTCTATTTGTTTTTGATAAGTAGGTAAAACTTTCCCAAAGTGCTTCATCTTGAGTAATAAAAAAAGCTATGATTTTTAGGGGGGGTATGCAATTTTTGAGCAAGTGTGTTACCTCAAATTATTTCAGTCCTTTGAAGACTCATTTGAGAACCTCGCCAGTTCCTGTCAGGTATTGAAAAGGGGAGTCAGGGTTCACAACACAGTCATGAATTTGTCTGTTCTGTCTTACCATTCTCTTAACATTTGACTTTCTACACTAGGAATTTGGAATTATGTTATCAGTTTATATCAAATTTATTGTTCTGTCCTTCTCTTTTGAAGTTCTAATGGCCATCATTATTTCTGTTACTTTAATGTGTACTGAGATCAATATAACTTTTGTTTTCATAGAATTTTTTAAGTGTCAGCTTTGTTGTGTATGTTTTAAATGGTTGTTCTCTGCATCCTTTGTAAGTCCATCTCTGATCAAGTATTGCTAACAATTAGTTGATTCCTTTGTTGAGACAAATATTCAATATACTTACTTATGCACTGACTTTAAATAAAGACTTTGATGTTTTCTCTTTTTTCTTTGTGTTTGTTATATAATACTTTCTTTTTGAAAACTTTAATTTATTATTATGGTATGTTTTGGCAACACTCATGTGAAGGTCATAGGACAACTCTGTAGGTTTGATTCTCTCTTGTCACATACCTTTAGGTGGTTTCCAAGGATGGAACTCCGGTCTTCAGGATTGTGTGGCAAGCACCTTCTACTGCTGAGACCTTTTGTTGGCCCTATATTACTTTCTGTTTTGACTATTATTTTATTTTTATTCTCATTTGCTCTTTTGACTTTTTTTTTTTTTTTTGTATGTGGAGCTTAGGATCGAACCCAGGGCCTTATGCTTCCTAGGCAAGCCCTCTACCACTGAGCTAAATCCCCAACCCTGCTCTTTTGACTTTTAAATGGTGATTATTTTATTACAGGATCACACAGAAAGGAAAACAACATATGCATAGTATATGACTAAGAATGAGTTTCAATAATGCCAAACAAAATGTACTTGTTTTCAAAAGACAAAGTAAGAAAGGACCTTCTCAGTTTATGTCTGTGATGAACTTGCTTGAATTGACACTGTTGTCTTGGATTCAAAACATAAATTTTCATTATACTTAAGTAGGGTATTAAATATTGAACAGTACTTAAAATCACAAATGCTAGGAGACTTTTAAAATAAGAATTAATAATCACAGGTAGTCATTAAAGTCTTTCCATATTTGAAATCCATATATGTAAAATATAGGATATAAAATTTGTCTGAAAATAGTTACCCAGGCTTCTTAAATAAAATGGCTTTAAAGATAGTATAAAATAAATCAATGTTAAATATTAGAAGTTTCATCCAAAAATGAGTTTATTAATCTATTTTAAAAAGTAAACAAATTGTGATTCCTCATATTCTTTTTAACTTTATTTTTACTTAACATATATATATATATATATATATATATGTCTGTGTGTATTTAAATATATAAATTCACATGTATTTACAATGCGATTGTTTGATAAATGTGCACATTGTATGATAATTAAAACAAGTTAACATATATCTTGCCTCATGAACTTAATGTTTCTAGTTGCGATTAGATAAAATTTGCTCTTTCAATAATTTTGAGATATATAATGGACATTATTAACCCAGTATTACACAGGATATTAAGTCTCAAATACTTATCCTGTTCAGCTGAAATCTTATATTCTCTGACCATCAGCTCTCCATCTTAGCTCATCTGTAGGTTCTAAGTTTCTACTCTCAAACTTGAGTATCTTTTCTGGTTGCCTGCTTGCAGAAAACTATGCAGTATTTCTCTTTATGTGGCTGGCTTGTTTTTACTTAGTTTAATGCCCTGTAGCCTTACCCATGTTGTTGGAAATGACAGAATTGTCTTTTCGCCTTGCAGGTGAAATATTTCTCATTGTGTACATACACTACCTTTTCTTTATACATTTGTCCATTTGGGGGACATCTGGATTGCTTCTGTATCTTGGCATTTGTGAACAATACTGCTATCCACATAGAAGAGAGTAAAAACAGCTTTCTGATTTACTGATCTCATTTTCTTTGGGTATATGCCTAGAAATGTATGATTCTTTGTTACTTTTAAGAGCAACCTTAATACTATTTTGCATAATGATTGTACTGTATTCTCTATATTTATATTTATATTCTCACCCATAGCCTATAGGATTTGTATTCAAGTTATGCCAACACTTACATCTTTTTGGTAAAAGGCATTATGGCATGTTTAGTGTAGTATCTCATTGTTTCTTTTTTTTAGTTTTAGTTTTTATTTTTTTGTGGCTCAGGAGATCATACTCAGTACATTTTAAGTGCTAGGCTAGTGCTCTGTCACCGTGAAGCATCCCCAGTCTTATGTGGTCAATGTTGACATGAAACACCATTTAAGGTAGCTGTTGGCCATTTGTGTGTCTTCTTTGTGGGGAATGCCTGCTTAGATCCTTTGCCCATTTTAAAACTATTTTTTTTGCATTGTTTTATTTTTCTCCTTTGATTTTGAGCTGTTTAAATTCCTTATATATTTTTGATACCAGCCCCTACTCAGTTTTATGGTTGGCCGTTTTCTTTTTCCTTCCCAGTGCAGGAGTTAATTCTCTGTATGACTCATAACCTTTATTTGGGACAGCCTTTTCTCCCTCTATTTCTTTCTTTTCTTAACTCTGATGCAAATCTTACTTATTCTGATTTTGGTTCCTATGTTTGGTGGGGTGTTGCTATATCCTAAAAAAAATTATTGTCCGGACCAATGCAATAGAGCTTTTCACTATTATTTTTCAGAGATTTCATGATTTAGATTGTTATCTATTTAGAGTATCTTTTTGTACACAGTGAGATAGGGTTAAATTTTACTCTTTTGCCTCTATATATTAGTGTTTCCTGTACTATTTATTTAAGAGACTGCCTTTCCCCCAGTTTGTGTTATAGACAGCTTTTTAAAATTAATCAATTTATCACAAATCCATGAGTTTGTCTCGGGCCTTTCTATTCTGTTTCACAGATTAATGTATTTTTAATCAAGTATCATACTGCTTTGATTATTGTAACTCTTTGGCATGCTTTGTAATCAGAGAATATGATGCCTCCAGCTTTGTTTTATTGTTCAAGATCTCTGTGGCTTCTTTGTGACCACAGATTAGCGTTATTTCTATGAAAAATGTCATTACAGTTTTGATAGGGGTAACATTAGAGTTGCAGATTGCTTTATGTAGGTATGGGTATTTTTTAACAAATCAGTTTTTATGCCATGGATGCAAGCTATCTTTACATTTATTTAAGTGTTCTTCCTTCTCTTTTATTCATGCTTTCAAGATACCTATTACTCACTTCCTTGGTTAAATTTATTCATAAATTTATTTTATGCTGTTGCAAATAGAATTGTTTTCTTCATTTATTTTTGTGTAATTATTTATTAGTATGTTGAAATACTACAGATTTTAGAACATTGACTTTATAATCAGTAATGTTATAGACTTATTTGTGGGACTTTTCATATATGACTGTGTTGTGTATGTTATGCATTTAGGGGCAATTTTACCTCTTCTTTTGATAATTGTATGGCTTTTGTTTCTTTGTTTTCCTAACTACTTCCAATACTATCTTAAGGACTTCCAGGGTTATGTTGAATAGAAGTAGGAAAGTAGTCACTGTCTTGATTCTAATCCAAGAGGAAATGGATAACTCTCTCATCATTGAATATAATGTGAACTGTAATTTCTTTGCATATGTATATGTGTGGCACATGTGTACATTTGTACACCTGTTAATATGTGTGAGTGCACATGTGTGCAAGTGTAGAGGCCTGAAGTTGATGCTAGATTCCTTTCCCCATCACTCTTCATGGAAGGGTGGGGCAGGGTCTCCAGGGTCTCTCGCTGAACCCAGAGCTCACTATTTTGGCTATTCTGCCTAGGCATCTTGCTCTGGGGGTGCCCTATCTCTCTTTCCCACGAACCTGGGTTACAAGAGTATGACCATGCACACCTGGCATTTATATGGGTTCTGGGGATTTGAACTTGAGTCCCCATATGTAAAGCAAACACTTTACCTGCTGAGCCATCTACACAGCCATTACTTGTAATTTTGTTATACATAACAATTAGTGCATTACTGTACATCCCTTCCATAATTAATCGGGAGTGATTTTTTTTGTCTTGAAAGGCTGTTTAATTTTGTCAAGTGACTATTTACTTTGGATTCTTCTTTAATGCTCATATTTCAAAGCGTCTGAAGAACTTCAAGGGCAAAAGAAAAACCACCTCTTTTGATATTAAAATTATAAAGGTGTTTTCTTTTTTTAAGTTTACACACAAAACATTCTGGAGATGAATCTCTAGTATGAATACTTAAATATTTATTTCTTAATGTCACTAGTAACTGAAAAGAGAGTTGATATTCCTGGGAAGTTTCCAGTAGGACTCAGGCTGTAGTTTTAAAAAGTAAACCCTGAAGCCTGTTTATTTTTTTAAAAAAAGCTAACATCAACTGATACGCTCACTTCCCCAGCTAAAGTAACATTTTGAAGTAATCAGTGATAAACCATTTTTCTATGACTCCTTTCTCTATCTCTCTCTCTTTCTCTCTTGGAATTTGTACTCAAGTCTCTCTGTGTGTGTATGTTTGTAAAAAGAGTAAATATCTGCTTTTGCATCTGATTAGTTCTAAAATAGTAAATTAGAGTTTTATTTGCATAAATTATCAATAGTTGACAGCATAATCCTGTGTGACTTCACTAAAGTGATTTAATTACTGCTAAAATTGTAACCAAATGTAACGAGAATGCTGATTTGCAAATAATCTTAAGAAATAATTACATTGAAATCATGATTTTTAAATATTGTTTCTTATTAAAGATTTTTCTCTGTGATTAATTTATAGCAATTTCATAATCCAGAAGACCAAAATAATATATATTTTATCATTTCTTAGTCATTTTTTAACCTTCTTTTTTTACTTTCAAAAGAAGCAGAGAAAATTTAAATTCATATCCTCTGCAAATACAGCTGGACTTGTGGAATATTAACACACACAAAACAGACACCGAAGCTTGAGTAGATTTTAATGACAGAAACAATTATCCCTGTAGTCAACATAAATTAATGATGAAGGGTTAATGGAGAGCTTTGATCCTGATTGTGAAGAAATGTCCAGGATAAAGATTATAAAATTATAAGATTCTGAGGCTCCTTTCTGGTCCATACCTTCATAATAACACAACTCTGTTGGACTATGACAGGTTGAGAGACTAAAATATAAGCATCAATTAAAGTGTTCTGTTGGCAAAGATCAAATCTTTGGTCAAGTGTGGCCTTTATTGTATAGTCTTCTGTAACCTTAATATCCAATAGTTTTGATTTCACATTTGAACTATCTTTAAATTATTCTTCTATGGGTGGAACAAATCACTTTGATGAAAAATCCTTCCATCAGTCTGTCTTTATGCTTCCCTATCGTGTCTTTCATTGTCATTGAATCTTTAGTTTCTTCAGGGAGAGCACAACTTGCTGCCCTTACTAAACAATAGTTTCTATTTTCATTTCACAGGGGTAGAGACATCAATGTAGTTATCACCATCATCTCTTAAGAAGTCTCCACATCTGCTGTTAGTTTTCAGTATATGAGAAAGAGCTATGTAAGATGGCTGCATGTCACAGCAAGTTTGTTGAAATAATTAATGAGTAGTCAGAACACTTTTGATATCATGGCAGTGTGCTTTTTAAAGAGCCAAACAGAAGTTCACTAAAAGCTTGTTTTTTTCCCACCAAATTGGCTGTTATTTGTCTGTGATAACTGGAGACCAGGGTAGACCCAGATCTCCAACAGAGAGCTTGGTGAACAGCCTTCTCCAAGTCCTGTAGATGCACAATGTCGGATGTTCTTGATTTCTTAGTTGTAATTCCAATTTAATGTAATTCTTAGTGTTAATTCTAACATTCCTCATTATCTTTTAGTTGATTGCATCAGATTGGTTTTTTTTTTTAGTGCATTCCTGACTTATCAAAATCCACGTGAATAATTTTATTGTTCTCCTAGGTGAAGTGAAGTCTTATGCCATTGACTCTAGGTCTGCACATTACTGTTTTCTTGTGAGTCATGTTTAACAAGATTTACTCACAGGATTAATGCTTCCTTTGTGCTTTATCATCTTGTGCCTTTTGATGTCTTGATCTTCCTGACGATCATGTTCCTGTATCCTTTACAAAGTCCTTGGTGTGTAGAAATCTTTAGCGGCTAACACAACAGATTTTTTTTCCACTAAATAACATTTGTCTTTATTTTTGCTGCTTATAAATGATTGGCATTCTTACTTCTGAAGATTGATAGTTTTCCCCATTTGGGAAAATCCTAAGCCAGAATTTTCTATATACTTTATGACTCTATGACTTTAACTTCCTGTGGACTTTTATGCCTTTTTACTCTATTCCATATGACCTCATTTGGCTTCTGGTACTCAGCATTCCAAACATTCTTCTGACTGTTGTCAGTTACTTCCAGTATCTTCTACGTCTATTATGTTATGAATTATTCCAAGTGAAGTCTTAATTTTGCTGTGGATTTTCCAGTTCTGTGGTTTTAGTTGGTCTCTTTAAGATATCTGCTGTCACTTTTCATATTATCCATATGCGACTGAAATTGTGCTACTTATTTTTCTTCTCCTTGAAGATGTTTTCAGTGGGTTGGTCAAAGCCTGTGGCTATTTTGTTTGCTGTTATCACTCCTGGCTTATAGACATGATATCTTTTCTCTTTGTGTGCCGGCAGGTGCTAGATGTTATATTTGAAAAAGTATTTACCAGAGAATTTGAGGCATAAGGTGACAGTTTTTCCCTCTAAAGAGTGATACTAAGCATCTAGGGTGTCCTTACTCCAAGCTCATATTCAATTATGCACAAGACTGAGATTAAGGGGGAAGTAAAATTCCAGACAAGATAAAGCTGGCTTATTTTGGGCTTATTACTCCTTGTGCATAGCCTTTTGGAGTCCCAGTTCCTAGGATAGCTAAGGTGCAAGCTCTGACTTTACCCACTTTGCTCTCAGAGGTTTTCAAGAGCATCTTTAGGGGCCTGCCAGATCTGGGAATGTTTTCATGATGTGCCTTTCTCCCCACAAAAAGGTATTCTCATAATGCACTTTTCCCAAACTTTGAGTCCTACCTTGCAATTCCTCAGTATTTCTCTTTAATTTTTTTTAAGTCAGAATTTCACTGTGTAACAGCCCTAGAACTAGCTCTTTAGACTAGGCCTGCCTCTGCCTCCTGAATGATGGGATCAAAGGCGTGCATCACTACTTCCTGGCTTCTTATTTGATTCTTTTTTTTTTTTTTAAAGATTTATTTATATATATGAGTATTCTGTCTGCATGTTCCTCTGCTCACCAGAAGTGGGCATTGGATCCATTATAGATGGTTTTAAGTCACCATACAGTTGCTGGAAATTAAACTTGGGACCTCTGGAAGAGCAGCCAGTGCTGTTAACCACTGAGCCATCTCTCCAGTTCAAAGGATTATTCTTCTTTGTTTGTTTTCAAGGTAGGGTCTCACTGCTCAGCTCTAGCTGTCCTGGAGCTCCCTTTGTAGACTAGGGTGGCTTTGAACTCACAGAGATCTGCCTGCCTCTGCCTCCCAAGTGCTGGGATGAAAGGCATGTGCCACTATGCCTGGCCATCTCTATGATTTTTTAAAGTAGACCTTTCTCAGTAGTTTTCATTTTTTAAATTAGTATATTTTTACCTTTGGAAATTAAAATAGAATTATGGCATTTATATCCTTTCCCTTTTTTCTTCCAGCCCCTCCCACACAAACCTCCTTGTTCTCTATCCAATTCATGGCCTCTTTTTCTTTAATTGTTGTTACACACACACACACACACACACACAGAGAGAGAGAGAGAGAGAGAGAGAGAGAGAGAGAGAGAGAGAGAGAGAGAGATGTATAACTACAACCTGCTTAGTCCTTATAAGGTTTCTTGAATATATATGAAAGTAGATTCTTAAGAATACATTTTAATAAGGTTTTGTACATTGCTTCCCATTGAGCATTTTGATTTGGTTCGAATTATGTAGTCTTTCATTATGTAAAATAGACATCTCCTCATGCCTTCCATTCCATTTTCTTACCTTCCTGCTTTTCTTCCCTTCTTTCCCATAAGCATCCCTGTTATATTTTCTGTTTTGCATAATATTTGGAAGATAAACTTTCAGATTCTTGCAATTCATTATTTTATTTTCTTTCTTCAGTGATATTTTTTTTATTATGTACAGACTTTGATTTAAGGTCATTTTATAATACAATTCTGAAGGCATGGATCTTTTACTTCTTTTTTGGTGTATGTGTATGCACATGCATGGTGTGTTGCATGTGTGGTTGTGTTGTATTAGTGTGAGTGTGAATGTGTGCACATGTGTGCATATGTGTAAAGACCAGAAATTGATGTCTAGTATATTTCCTTGGTTGCTCTCCACCTTTCTGTGTTCCCTATCCAGTGCTGGGGTTACAGGTGTGTGTTACAGGTGTGGCAGGCAGTTTAACTATGCAGTTGTCCCTATGATGCTAATTCACTGTTGCTAATGACAAGACTGACGTTTCTGCATTCTTGGTTCCCAAGAAATTGAACACCAGATAAAGTCCACTTACTATAAATCAGTTTAAAATAGATTGTCCTGAGTTACTGCCCTCTGATGAAATAACAAACGATAGCATTATCTGCCATCTTCTAAGTTTAGAGTTTACTTTTCAATCCTACTATGAGTATAGTAATTTTTAAAATCACATTTCAAGATTTTCTCCATGCCTTATAATTCATCTTTTCAATTTTAAAGGATTTTCTTTTGAAGACCTATCTGGTTTTGGATTTTGCTGTTGTTGGTAATTTTTCTGATTGATTTCTCTTCATCTGTCTTAATAAGCTTAACATAGCTCGTTCTTATTTTACTTGTTCTGTTGGTGACTCACAACGTGAAAAATACCTCTTATCAAATCTGCGAACTTAGCATCTTTTCCAAATTTGAAATTTTACTTCAAAATAAATGTGTGTTTCATATTTATCATACATATATTAAAATATGGGATGAGCACTTGAATCAGCATTAATTATATCAGTGGTGAGTTCATTAATAAACATCTGACATATTTCATTGCCTTGCCTTCTGTCTTAGTTAGGGTGATGGAACAACATGTCCAAAAGCAGTTTTGGGAGAAAAGGTTTTATTTGGCTTACATTTCCACATCTTAGCACATCATTAAAGAAAATTAGGACAGGAACTCAAACAGGGCAGGAGCCTGGAGGCAGGAGCTAATGCAGAGGCCATAGAGGGGTGCTGCTTACTGGCATGTTACTCATGGCTTGCTTATCCTATTTCCTTATAGAACCCATGACCACTAGTCCAGAAGTGGTATCACTTGCATATCAATCATCAACCAAGAAAATACCCCACAGGTTTGTCCATAGGCCAATCTGGTGGGGACATTTTCTTAATCAAGATTTCCTCTTCCAAAATGACTCTAGCTTATGTCAAGTTGACATTAAAAACTAGCCTGCACAGTGCTAATTAGCAAGCTGATTAAATCTTTATTGGTGGCATGGCATTTAGAGCCAGATATTTAGAAAGTAACATGAGATCTATATGAGGGCTTATTAAGGGAGTAGCAGAATTTTAACCCTGTAGACAGCACACATTTCTTTCAAGGCTCCATTGCTTCAGGTTAATCAGAAGGATGGACATGTTCAACTTTACAGCTAAGTTCTTTGTTCTAACAGGGCCTCTACGTAATATATCTCAGGACATGGTGTTGTGTATCTGCGTCCTCTGAATTGAAACATTTCTTCCTAGAAAAGAGGCTTATGAGTGTTAGGAAGCAAAGATAAAATTTACAAGGCTGGGAAAGCTCCTGAAACTTTCAAGATTCACAAGCTTGCCTCCCTACAGTTATATAAGGCAAAGCAATTTCTAGAGAGGAAAAATACCTACAAGTTTTTCAGGGAGATCTAGGGATGTAACTTTCATTGATCATCACTCATGCTGTGTGGTCTTTATGCTGAGATGACTGTCTTTGAACTGCTTATGCTCTATAACTTCTCCGGATAAACCCACTGGTTCACTAAGCTGGTCTCGGGCTAGAATCCTTCCTTTGGTGTGTTCTAAATGCCCTGTCTCTGATGAGCAGATATTTATTCAAATGGCCTCAGGAAAGTTGACTACACAGGGAGTGGTCAACATTTACTCCTCTGTATGATAGACAGTCAAAGTTCAAATATGTGATATGAAGAGAAGTCTTTGTTAAAATTTAAAACTTACCTCAATTTAAAATTAGTAGTTAAATTATTGAAAATGAACTTAAGGTTAGCTTTACTTTTGATTTTTTTTTTCCTTCCACTTGGATGCCTACTGGTTCTCATGAGTTAAAGGAGATAATAATGCTTCTTTCACATGTTAAATGCTAAGAAGTTACTTTGTTAATCTAGTGTCTTGTTCTTGAACAATGCATTTCCAGGATACCCCAGATGCTCAAATTGTGAGAGGTCTCAGTTGTGTGAAGATCTGGAGCTGGCTTGCCCGAGGTGGAAAACCCTAGCCACATCTTGGCTCAGATACTTTGTATTTAAGCTGTGAAATCTGACTGAAAGGGTATGAAGAATAACAGAACCACGTCTCTAAACAACACACACACAAAAGTAAGATGGTAATATTTTCATATTCACTTGGGAAATTCTGTGATCTCAGTAAGAGAAAGAAAAAAAGAACATGCCATTTTATCTCCTCCACTGACAAGTTAACTGGATTGACTTAGGCGTCCATAATAAAACACCACAGGGTAGGGGAGTGAAATAACGTATTTATTTGATCACAGTTCCAGGGAGTAGAAGTTCATCATCAAGTTTTCAAGTTCTAGGCACATCCCTGTCAGTGTGCCACGAGGGCAGTCTGCATCTCTTGCAGATGGTTCTCTTTGTGGTATGCCCTCACATGGCCTTTTCTCACAGTGTGCGCAGAGGAAGAGCAAGCTCTTCTTTTTGTAAGGACACTAGCCCTATCAGATCAGCATCCTAGCTTCATCTAACCTTAATTTCTTTCTCGTTCTAGCTACAACTTTCAGCATATGAAACTGGGTGGGAGGAGGTGGGGGGGCATAATCATTCAGTTCACATCACCAGGGAAGATTGCCTCCGTCTAAGCACCTACAGAAACTGCAGCTGCAGATTCATAAATAGCAGTGCCTCCAATGAGGTATCACATAAGCAAAAGGACCAGGTGCTGAAGATTTGCAACCCAGAGTTTCTTAAGTAACTTTCTACAAGATACTTCCATACTTGGCCAGTTCTTGGAAATGGTAACCTGTTTAGAATTTGCAACGTCACTTCCAAACCTTTTCATACAACTCTGGAGCTTGCCAAAACTTTTTGAGAAATACTGGACTGAGGACTTCTATATTAGAGTCCTAACACTTAATTATTTTTATTGATTGTCTCATAGCAAATTTCTTAAAATCACATAGATTATGTACTTTATGTTTGTGGAAACTGTGTTCTATGAGCCTTGAAGAAAATGATGCAGTTTTAACTTTTAATTAAAATAAGGCAGTAACTCTATATTACTGATATCAAATGCTAGAGAAGATTTTCGTTTAGTCAAAGAGGTTTGAAGAGTGGCTATATTTCGTATACCCCGGGGAGAGCAGGTGCTATGGTAGAGAGGTGATGGAAATGAGCTTGGTCCCAGTGCAAGGGAACAGTACACAGAAAGTTTGTTGTGATTTGTGAATGCCCCTCAGGCTGGGGAAGTTAGAGCTGCCAGAAATACACAGCATACACAATCGGAAGGTCCTCTGATCGATTAAGTTCCAGTCTTTGGTTATGTTATGGGCCAAAAAGATCAATGAGTCTCAAGGGACAGAGTTGTATTTTCTTGGAGGGTCTCCTAAAACCCCCAGCCCCCACAAGGTAAGATGAAATGATAATGAGTCACAAAAGATTTCTAGAGGCAGAGTCCCAACAACAAGAAAAATCAATTTCCTCAATGGAAAATATTAGAAAAAGGTTGCCTAGAGGCAGCCAGTTTTTGTTATGTTAGTAAATTATTCACTCTCCCGAGCATCATGTTCATGTTTCTGAAATAACATTAAATGAAGCCATCTCGGATCTGGATAAGGCCTCAAAGGCAAGAACAAGACAGTTTTTGCCAAGCATCGTTGCATTCCAAGGTGGATGCCAAGGATGTACTCATCATCCAGGACACGAAAGACACTGTGATAGTAGATTAGGGAAGATGCTGGGGTTCTGAGTTCTCAGGACAGCTAAGTGCTTCCAATTCACCTCAGGCTTGAGGGAGCCTGAACTTGACCTGTAGAAGTGAGGGATCCTCAGACTTTAAGGCTCTGCAGGCAAGAAGCCATCTAGCCCTGTGAGGGAAACCTATACTGCATTGTTCTAATGGCCAACATGATATGTTCTCTGAGGACCAAGGGAAAGAGAAGGACACCTAAGCATCCTTCCCAAGGGTTTCATGTAGTGGAACAAGGATATTGATAAGACCTCAAGAAAATAATCTGTGTGGGTATGTGGCCAATGTGCTCAGCTGAAGCTGGGATTTGGAAGATGTCAGCAGACTGCAGTCATCAGCTGTGCTCTGGGTGTCCAGTGGGTGACAATGAATCCTGAGAAACTTATAGCAGGATCTTGTGAATGTAAACATATACCAAAATTCAGAGAGCAGTCTAACTCCTTTTCCTTCAAGGATTCAGAAAACATGGAGCTGGAAGGAAAGAGCAAGGGACCAAGGAAGGGATCAGGCTTGATTTATGGGACATTTTAACTTTGAAGGGCATGAAGGGTTTAATTACTGCACAGCACCACACCATTCAGTTACTAAAAGAGCAAATTTATTTAGTATTTGAGAATAGTCGGAAAGATAATGCAGGATCTTCCTGAGATTCTATCATTGGGCAGAGGCAGAATTGGCCACAATGGTGAATTTAACGTGTGTGTGTGTGTGTGTGTGTGTGTGTGTGTGTGTGTGTGTACAGAAGGTACAAAAATTAATAATTGTAGAAAATATTTTTCTTGTTTGTACTCTATCATACCCAATCAGCTCATAATACTCTGGATAAAACTTCATCAAAACCCCTCAGAAGTACCTGGTGTTTACAGGAAGGTAGCTAATTCCTGGTGGAAAAGCATTTATGTGGAGCCTTGTTTGTGATGCTTAATTCGATGCCTGGCATGTAATGGGTGCTTAATACATGTCTGTTGGAGAATGCCTCCCTGGAGGTTGTGCTACTGAAGACCTTCTTGCTTTCTAATACCTGTGTGTTCTGGTGATAAACCTGCATTCAAAAATCATTCAAATCATCCCAGTTCCATCATTTGCCAGCTCTGTGATCTTAGACAACTTGTGTGCCTCCTAGTACCTCTCAGTCCTTTCTCTACTGTGGGCATAACAGTAGCTCCACCTCTCTGCGTGTTCCAGAAGAACATGGGGAAAGGGATATATGCACAAGCCTCATTCAGTGCTCGATCTGTAATGACCATAACTTCTTGTGGCTGTAAACTCTTGTTATATTTAACTTTGTCTCTTAAAAAGAGCTTACCCAACAGAAATATGGTCAATTAAATTTCAGTAAAAAGAAACCACTTTTGGGGGTCAATTAAAATAGCCTTCCTTCCTGTCCACCTTTCTTCCTCTCCTTCATCTAGGTGAGGAGACCAGAGCTTTTCACTTGACATTCCCAGGGAGAACACAACATGCCATGTGGGACTCTCTGGGGAAGTCCCAGCATCAGCTTTGATGCAGAGGACAGAGGTCAACTGTGGAAAAGTCCTTTTATTATGGTTTCCGTGGGACTGAGCGAGTGAGGCAGAGCAAGGTTAGGATTGATTGATTGGAACAATCTCAGTTGGGGATGGGGTTGAGGAGCTGACCCCAGTTGTCTGGTTGGTGGTCCTGGGGTGATTAGGGTTGGTGGAAAGTGGTTTTGAATTGTGGACTTAATCAGCTTTTCAAATGACAGGTCTCTAGCGATCACCTAAAAACTGGTTCAAGGCAGTATTTTAAGAAATATGCTATAATACCTTGTGGAATGAAGTGCCAATGTCTGTAGTTAAAAGCAGTTCCTCCAAGTACTGAGCAGCCCAGTGCCATTATCCTTAATTCTATTTTGATGTGTAAACACTTATGGCTAAGGAAAGAACAAAAGGTCTGTCATTACTTAAGCTTTACTTAGCAAAGCACGTTTGGGAAGTGTTTCAGAATAACTTATGAATGGATCCTGATGTGCCTAGTAGTTGTAAATATGTTTAGCTGGGTGTTTCTTTGTTTTGTTTTTTGAACATATCCCCTTAATTCTACTGCTTTTAAGTGTTCCATGAGCTGGCGATGCTAAAATACATGTTACCAGAGAATAATGAGGAGACAGGAAGAGGGGATGGCATGCTGTTTTGCTTTTGTTTGTTTCTTTAGATTTTGTATGTTTGGTTTCTTTTTGAGTAGGGGGGAGACAAAAGGAGATAGAAATTAGTAAAAAGTTTAGTACAGTGTGTAGGACTGTAGTATTTACTCTTTAGAGCAGGAAACATAGACTTCTTGGTTATTATTTCAAAATAGAATTCTTAGATGTGTTCTTCCCCATTCTTATAACAAATGATACCCAAATTAACACTCCAAATCCAAGTTATTATATTTCTAGAGTAAAGAGTTATTTCAATAGACTTTGCTTCACTTCAAAAGATTATTTGTAAATCTCACAAATGTTCATATCACTGGCACCAACTTATTTTTAATTGAACTGGTCACAGTTGGTAACAAACTAAATTCTATTTTGAACATACAACTATATAAATACTCATTGTTATAATCAATTTACTGAGAGTATAAAGTTCTTCATATACATTGCAGTAGAAAGGAAATTCAAAAATGATGTACCTACCTTATATACTTCCTGTTATAAGACCTATATACTAACCTCATTGATGTAAAAAGAAAGTATTTCATTTCAAACCTTGATATCACTAAGTAATTATGCAACTTACAAATAATGTAAAATTGATATAGGTACAAATGCGCAAACCTCTTTTAAAACTAATTCTTACAAATACACATACCAAATGAGAACTTATGACAAGCTGCAGGATGAACTTCAGAGAGACCACCTTATTAATAAGTTTTGAGCCATCAAGGAATCACAGAGAAAGAGCTGACAGAGTTCTCTTCTAGTTTTTATCAACCATGACCCTAAGTAAATCACCTGCTCTGCACTTTAGCATGCTCATTGGATGCAAAAAAATGATGGGGATATCAAATCCAAAGCATGTAATATTATTGTGTACAATTACCATGATTCCTTTGTCAGAATTGTTTCCCATTTTGGAAAAGTATGTACTATAAACTCGGATTTCATTAAATAATACAAAATCATAGCTTTGCATTACAGTTGACTGCCTGTTTGGATTAGCTTTATGGAGGTGGACAGTGGCTGTAGCTCAGTGTCAGAGTGCTTTTCTAGCATGTGGAGGGCCTTGTGCTTGATCTTCAACACTTTGAATAAAAAAGTTAATAAGCAAAATAGGTAAAGCAAACAATTAGGAACTTTGGACATTTATACATCTATCTGTGGAGTGATCTCCAAAATTAGCATAAAAACACTGGCATTTCTTTAAATTTCCCTCATGACCTTTGCATAATCTTGTCTTTCCTCTTCTTGCCCTCCTCCTGTTTCATATCTAGCAAGTATTGACCTTCCATCTTTACTATAGTTCAAATTAATTTCACAGAAGTGTGACCATAAGCATAAGCCATTTTTGGTGCAGAACAGACAACATGGTTGCCATCTGAAGAACTCTTTTGTGATTCATGGGTGCAGATCATGCATTTAGCAACAGTTTCATCTTTATAATTGCTTGGTACCACTCCATTCCACTGATACATATACTAGTTTATCCATTCACCAGCATACACATTTCCATGCTTCAGGTTTTTAGTCAAAAGGAGTAAAGCTTCCAAGGATAATCTGGTATAATTTTGTTTGGGCATGCGGTTTCTCTGAGGTAAATACTTTAAAGAGAATGGCTGGATCTCTTGCATGTTTGACTTTTAAGAAAACACATGCTGTATTTTTCTAAATGGTTGTGACATTTTACACCCTCAACAGTGTGTGTGAAGGCTCCATTTCTAATATGTTATTGCCACTAAAGGTGTAGGTGTGAGCATTCTTTTTATATCTTAGCACATCCTTGTGAGTGCAAAGTGGTTTTTCTTTGTGATTTTAATTGTTCCTAATGACATAATATTAAGCATCTTCAAGTACTTATTTGGCCTTTATTCATCTACTCCATGAAAATGAAGATGTTCAGATACTCTTCCCACCCATTTAAAAAATTAGTTTGTATAGTTTAATTGCAATCTGAGGGTTCTTAAAAACATATATTGTGTATATTCTTACATTTAAAATTTGCTAAGTGGGGTGCTAGCAGTATGCAGTCAAGGGCTAATAATCTTTAGGTATAGAGGCAAGAGGATTTTGTGTTCTCCACTAAAGCCTGGAGAATCATGAGGCTTCAGAGTTTGGCTGCTGGAACTGGCACTTCTCCCAGCCCTGTGGGAAACCCAGGCTCTCTAATGTGATGCTTTTCTTTCCTTGGATTAGTAACAGGTCTGGCAGAAATGAAAATATTCTAACTTGTGTCTGTCAATCCAACTATTAGGGTATTGAAACAATGGACTCTATAAAGAAGTGAGAATTTCCCCCAGGAATCGCATTAAGGGAGAGAATGTACAAGCCAGAGGGGGAACTTGTCCCCTGGAAAGAAATATAAAATAACTCTTAACAACTTGTCAGACCACCTTACAGCATGAGAGTGAGACCCATGCAGTAATGATAAGTGGTACTGCTTAGATGTGCATATCCTCAGCTCTCTATTTAAACTTTGATCTATTTCAGGTCCCCAAAGACAGACTTGAGGGCTTTGCTGGATCTCCTTGTCCCTCTTCCCAGTGCAGCCATATTGAATACATTTCTTTTTTCTGCTTTCCACTGTTAAGGTTGCTCTTTGAGGCTGGGTGGTAAGATCTGACTCGGAGCACAAGTTGTGGCCTGATAACTGATTCAGGCAGTTTCGTCAAGGAAACATTAAGCAGGAATCAGTAAGAAGCCTCCTCTGTGGGTCTCTGGAGATCCTGCTGTGTACTTTTCTCTGCTTCCCATGATGTTCCCAGAGGAAGGATGCTGATCACTTCTTGATTTAGAAATTCAAGATACTGAGATGAGTGAGTTTCTGGACTCTGATTCTTGTTTCTCAAGAACTATTGTCTGCTACTTCCTGATGTCAAGTGTCTTGAAAATGGTTTTTATATATTTTTGTTATTTAAGGCAAGAGGCTAAATATGATCCCTTTAATCCTGTTTTTTTTTTGGAATATTTTAGTTGCTTTTTCTTTAATAATCATGGAATATTAATGTGAGCCTTTGATGACTGAATTTGTTCACTCACGGTCTTACTATTGTCTAGATTTTGGTGTATGCATTTGCTATCACTACAAAAGAAACTGTGATCTATGGCCATACCATCTTTAACACATGCAATCTCAATTGATTTGGGGAGCTAAACAGAGATTGGCCTGCTTAGTTTCAGCATGGAAGAATTAGTCCTTGTCCACAGTGCCACTCACTTGTCCCCAACTCCTAGGCTCAACCCCAAGTAATGGCTAATTTGCTCTCTGTCTCTATACATCTGCCTGTTATAATCATTTTAGTGGAGTATTATTTATTTGGTCTATTAGGAGTAGCTTCTTTCACTTAGAACAGTTTTTGAGGGTTCATACATGTTCAATCATTTTATCAGTATTTCTTTGTTTTTCATGGCAAAATAATATTATAGATATAAAAATAAAATAGAACAAAGCTTCATGCACATATACCAGTCTGAGTTTCTGTAATTCTTTTGTGTATATTTCTATGAGGAGAATTACTGAGTTTTGTAGAAATTATTATTTAATAATATCAATAGTAATATGAATAATTTCAGCCATTGTCAACTCTCAGATGTTGAGTGTACTGTTGGAATATGTTGGGTGAATCTGTTATCCTTGAGCATGGAAGAGTATTTTCTTTCCATATTATCCAAACCCCAACATACTTTTCCAGATACTGAAGAGATTTGAGAACTAGAGAATGCTGCTGAAGCCATTATAGATCAGCTTGAAGACAAAGTCCATTATTAATGTTTACTGTGGTTGAAGGGGCTAGTCCATCAATAGCAAGAAACTTGGATACTCCCACAAAGCACATTGATAATTCTGCTTAGCTGTTTGAAGAAATGATTATATCATTCATACCAGGAAATTATGGGCCTCCAATTTCTCTCTTTCTGGTAAACACTTTACTATCGCTACTTCCTCTTCCTTCTCTTCTTGCTTGTAATAGAGAAATTTTACTGGGTTTGAAGTGTGGTGGACTAATGATGGAGTACATCTTATGTGCTTTTCTGGTTTTTGCATATATATATACACATATACTTATATTTCAAAAAATATCTTTTTAAGGGCTCCCTTTTAAAATCGGGTAATTTTTTTCTTTTTGAGTTTTAGTTCTTTTAATGTTTTAGATACTAAACTTTATTAGAGGTATGAGTTGAAAAATATATTCTGTAGGCTGTTTTTTCACTTTGCAGATGGAGAGAGATGCATGAAAGTTATTTTTTATTTTAATGGACTCCAATTATCTGTTAATTTTTTTGCTTGTCTACCCTAAGAAACTATCAACAAATACAAAGACACAGAGATTTACTCTCACAGTTCTTGATGACTTCACAGATTGAGTTTTTATGTGTGTCATTTTGAGTTAATAAGTATGAAGTAAGGGTTTGAATTTATTCTTTTGCATGTGCCTATTTAATTTTCTTACCATAGTTAGTTTAAAAGCTAATTTTTTTCTCCTTGAATGATCTTGGCACACTTGTTGTAAGTTAGTTGAATAGAGATTTCAGGATTGATTTCTGGGCACCGAATTCTACCCTATTGGCCTATGTGATCGTAGTTATGGTGGTGCTACAGCACTGATTGCTGTAATTCTGTGTTGGGTTTTGAAATAAGGAAGTTTGAGACTTCCTCTTTCATTTTTTAAATAATTTTTCTTTGGTTATTTGGGATGCCATACAAACTTCCTGTCCAAATTTCCTTTGAAATTTCATTGTATCTTGTCTAGAGTGAGTTCACATGAGGCTATGAGATGGATTCACATTTTTTACTCTTTGATGGTACTGTCCCCAGTGCCAGTCTAGCCTGGAGCTTATTTTATCATTGCTGGCTGGGAGATTCTGAGAATCCTACCTGTAACCAGGGATTCTTCCTCAAAGTTTTCCTCATGAAGAAGATACTTTCTTCTTCCATCCTTCCTATGAGGGCTTTATCTCAAAATAATCTCTTGGTTTCCAACCTGCCTTATCTTCTTTTGTGATTTCACTGTCAATTTTTTTTATTGGATATATCCATTGCCTTTTTATACACTGTGGTAACTCCCAATTGCTTAATTTAGACAGACAGAGCTGTACTTAGATTTCAAAAATTCCTTCAGCTGTCATCTGGGATATGTTTCCTTCCCATCTCCTCTTCAAGTCTTCTCAACTCCAAATTCATATTTTTATCCTTAAAGCTATTTTTTCATAATTTCTGCTTTATAGTGGAAATACATTTTTATTTATTTGAATTGTTTGTGTTTGTATTTCAAATCTAAAGCACACATAATACACTAAATATAAACAAACCTGTTTATATATTTTACTTTAACAGGGCAGGATTACTACACAAGTTACCAGTGTTACCTGCAAGTCATCTCGAAGACTCAGTGTTCAGTATTTATTTCTTCCTTCCATAAGAAAGTGCAGCCGGGTGGTAGTGGCGCATGCCTTTAATCCCAGCACTTGGGGGGCAGAGCCAGGCGGATCTCTGTGAGTTCAAGGCCAGCCTGGTATCCAAAGCGAGTTCCAGGAAAGGTGCAAAGCTACACAGAGAAACCCTGTCTCAGAAAACCAAAAAAAAAAAAAAAAAAAAAAAAAGAAAGTGCATACCTTATGCCTTCTAGACCATTGCCAAAAGTACACACTGGGTAGAAAGTTCATTTATTTTAATGCTCCTCTAACACCCCAGTAGCTTTGAGATTATAATGATCCAGTTGTGATTGATTATGCAAGACAGCCGTTACTTAAGAAAGCACAATCCACATGCATTTATAATGCCTGTGAGATTAAGATTATTTTTATGAATTTGATTCACCACTGGAGCCATTAAAATGTTAGCTTATAGTTTTTGCAAGCTATAAAAATTTGAACTTGGAAATATTGTTCCCAAGGGTGTAAAGTTTTTATGTACTTATAAATCAGTGATTGCAAATAAATAAAATAAATTACATAAAACATATATGGAAGAAGATAAAACTTAGTGTAACTTGAAATATAAAAAATAAAATCCATATTACTTAGATATTATATATTTTATGGACCTATTAGAGTGCATTTTCATCTGTCAAACACCATATATATATTATATCCATATATATAATTTACACATATAACATATATAACTACATTTATAGACATATATATCCCATTATAAATTCCGTGCACTCTGTCTATTCAGGGATAGCCCTGTCCAAGAGGAAGAGTTAAGATCATTGTGTCTCTAGGAGATATTTTGGCCTTGATTCACTTGTGAACAAGTGAATCGAGTGAACATTGACACCAATAGTCCAGGACAGAGAAAGAACTGTTTTGTCCAAAGGGCAAAGAGAAAGTTTTCAACAGATGACACTTGTTCTGAGTTTGGGTTGAGAAAGAGAAGTTAGCTAGACAGTGTGATGTCCCAAGCAAGCAGGTGATGGCGTGGAGACCCAAGAGTGTGACAAACATGGAACATTAATGATTCCTATGGCATTGTTGGAGCACAGGGTACATGTGGGATCAGTGGGGATACAATCAGAGGCAAGTTAGGGCCAGATCCCTGAGAGCTTTGGAATCTATTCTGGGGGAGTTTGGTCTTTATTTCATAGGCAGTGAGAACATGTTTGAACTGTAGTTTCTGTGGGCGCAATATGAGGGAAAAAAATCCCACATCTCTTCTAAAGGAAGGTGGTGTTAGGAGAAGCAGACACCTCAACTTCCCCTCACGGGAAGAGAATCAACAAATCATGTACACAGCTGACTTCAGTTTTAATGAGTTCCTTGGATTTTGTTCCTTTGAAAAGCACTTTTATCTTGTTTTCAAAGATTCAAAGTATAAAATTGTTTTCTTGTTTCTAGCAGCTGTTTTCCCCTTCTCAGATTGTCTTTATTTTTGAATATGCCTTTCAAAAATGGTGTTTTGCTACTTGATTCTCAGGAGTAAGCGCCCCCACCCCCACACCCAGCATGAAAAACATGCTTTTCTGCTTTCCTTTCCTAGATGTATGGTAGCATCCTTTTTTTCTGATTCACCCAGAAGGTTTTGGGATTTGTCAGTGGCTTGGAGCCGTTTACAGTCAAAAGATTTTTGTTATTATTATTATTTTCTATCTTCAGGAAGCCCTACAGGGAAGAGGAGATTAATGTCACTTGCCATTCCCTGCATCAGACTACAGGGGAGATTTGTAACTATGATGAATGCTTTAGTCTCTGGCTGGAGAGAAACGCTCTCACTTTTGCCTGAATCTATGAACAGTGAGATGATGATTCAGAAAGCAGTGACTGGTACATGTCTTCTCGTACAGCTGGGAAGGATTAGTGGCCCTCGAGTTTCAGAAATATGGCATTTTTTAAAGTTGCTTTGCATGTTTTTAGAATTATATCCTGGAAATTTATTTATTTTTTTTAATCAAGTTTAAGGAACTTAAAAATCACTGACGAAGGACTGTCTCCAACTGTTGGGGCGGGGGATGGATGTAGAAATGTAGGCACTATTGTCTTTGGGTTTGGTAATGAGCTCTTACTATAGAATATGGGCACGGTACTGCCCATATTGGAGCGCCCATCAGGGTTACTAGCCACTCATTTCCCCCAAGAAGTCTAGGTGCCAAGCCCAAGCTCTCTGAGCCCACACTGAATATTTGGAGGAAAAAAACAGGGAGAGCAACGGGTGAGCTGGAAAGAATTTTTGAGCCTCAGACAAGCACAATGGGGAAAGCTGCTGGGGAAAGTCCAGTGAGCAAAGCAACTGTTTCAGGAGCCCTGTGCTCTCTGCAAGGGGCTGAATTTTGTTTCAGTTTTCCCTTTTGGTTGACTCAGTTTTGATCTAAAGTTCTTCTCAAGATAGCAGCTGAATTTGCCCCAAAGCAGGCAAGGAATGGAGCTTCTGTTTACATCAAAAGCTGGGGGAGCACTGGGATATGCTTGCAGTCCTGGGGCTGTGGTAATGGAAACCACCATGAGAAAGTTGTGGTGTTTTCAGAGCTGAGTAAAGATGGACTGTCTGATCATTCTTTTCTCCCACCCCCACCTCCCCCGGCCCCTTCACACACAAAATTTGAATGTGTGTTCTTTAAGATGGGGGACTATTTCTCTGGAAAAGCCTTTTAGACCTTAAGTAACTTCCAAGAGACTGCTTTGACAAAGTTCTGAAAATGGTGTCAGGAAAAGATTACTTCTTTAATAACTCTGCCACACTATTGGTGTTAAGTGTTTTGCATTCTGTTGGGTGATTTGCATGCAGATGGGGCCATCTGGGCTCATAGCTGTACATCCTTTATGTTTCTTTCCATTTCTACAACTGCAAAAATAAATAAATAAATAAATAAAAGGCAGATATGCAGATCAAGTTGCCCTAAAAGAGGAAGTTATTTTAATTAGTTTGGGGAGAAAACTCAATATAGCATTGGGATTAGACTTGGAAAACTGGGGTTCTGCTCAACTTTTCTTATCAGCTGGTCTAGCTGAGATTTCACGCTGGCACAGGACTTTAAAACTGGAGGTTAAACATAATATTTTCCAGGTGGACCTGGGGAGATGTCAGGTTACCTTTGAGTTAACTTTCAGCTAGCCTTTCCCACTCTGTCTGGCTTTCTCATCCTACAAAAACATAGATCCCATTATCTGTAACCGTATTAGGAAAAGGAAATGTATAAAGTAGATTTAAAAAGAGAAAGAAAGAGGAAAAAAAGAAATTACTGTGACTGTTGTAATTACTTCATGTGACCCAGAAATGCTGAACATCTGAACCTCCTGTAGACTTAAGGACCCTTGAATCTCAGAAGCTGTTAGGAATACATCTTGACATTTCAGATTTACACAATGCTATTCTTTCTGAGCCTCAAACTTGTAAGATGGAAGTGTGAAGGAGAATTCTGGACCCAAGCTGTGCCTGCAAAGGCAGATTGACATATTAGAGACTCAGTGATAAGAAGTTGGAATGTTGCAGGGTGAGAGCCTAAATACAACTTATCATGGTCTGTCTTTAGCCTCCTGAGTAGCCATTCCTGACTTACCTTGGAGGAATCAGGCCTTGGATTTGGTGGTCAAGGAAGGAAAGATAAGGAACAACATAACACCTTGTAGACAAATAGAAGGCAAGTTAAAGAACAGACAGTTTTTAAACCTCTGTTTATGCAAAACCACATCTTTTATCCCAAAGATGATTAGAGATAGTTTATTCTGGAGCCAAATATGAGTGACCATGGCACTGGAACACAGATTTAGCTTATCTCAAACTCCATGTTCCCACATGAAAGCCGTTTAGTAGTAATACAACAACAACAACAAAAGCCATAAATCAAGACATTGTTCAAATACATTGAAAGGTACCTCAGATAGGCAGGTTATCCCAAGCAGAGAAAGCTCTGCTGAAGACTCGGATGCTGTCTGACAGCATTCTTAGCTCTTTGATTGCTGGAAGCTATGAGTGGGCTCATGTAGTCTAAAGGGTTTCTGTCAGTCTCAGGATGTTTGGTGGCTCCTACCCGAACTCCCATCACCTGGGAGGCAGAGGCAGGCAGATTGCTTCCAGTTAGATAACAGCCTGAGTTACTGAGTGAGATGCTGTCTCAACAAAATAAAAGTTAAAAAAAGACAAAACAGACAAAAAAAGAAGTTAAAATAACAGAATATGTTGTTCTATACCAACCAAATAAAATGCTATATGCCACAATCCCTACACCGTTAACTAGTAACCACAGGATTTACTGAGGTGATGGACCCTTAACTTTTGAAGGACTTCTCTTCCAACTTTCTAATTTCCATATTTTTCATTTAGGCAGGTATTTGTTATTTTTCGCTCATCAAGTGCAATCAGCATGGCCATTATAACGGACTAGTACGTTGTGCTGCTGTTCTTCCTTCTGTGACTGTAAGAAACATCTGAGACAATCAGCTTATGAAGTGAAAAGGGCTGCTTTGGCTCAGTTTCAGGTGCTCCTATTTGGGATTGCTTGGCTGTTACTCTGGACTGTGGCAGCATGCCATGGCGGGAAGATGTGGCAGCACAAACCACTCCATATCTGAGGTGTTCCATTATATATAATGCCCTTCAGGTGAGATTCCTTCAATGACCTGAAGATATCCCCATTGGCCCCAACTTCTGAGGCTTCTATCACTTCTGCAGTATGCCAATTGGGGACTAAGTCTTAAACCAGCACCTTTGGGGGACACTAAAGATACAAACAAGTACATGTTCTTCTATTGCAACTGTAAGAAAGTATGACAAATCTATTGTCTTAGACTTAGAAGTTAGGAGATCTAACTTCAGGATGTTGGCCAGGCTGTATTCCTTGTGGCCTCAGAGAAAATCCAATTCCTTGCTTTATTTCAGCTTCTTTGGGTTGTCTTCAGTTGCTCATCCTAGGAAGATTTTCTCCATGTGAAAGTCAAGAGAAGCACAGCTTCAAACTACCTTCTCCTGTCTCTCACTGATTTCCGATTCTGTTGTTCTGTTTAACTCCCCCACACTATGCTCTCCTGCCTTTCTGTTTTTCTTACAAGGATGCTTGTATCTGGTTAACCAAGAGTAATCTCTCCATTGTGTGTCATCCATTTAATCAGATATGCCAAGCTGCAGCGTGTGTACCATGTAAGGTAATGTATTTAAGGACTCTGTGGAATGCTTATATCATAAACAACCAGCTATTGCCTGGACAGATAGATATCTCTGAGACCCAGTAGCCAAGGAGTTAAATATTAGGTAACCAAAGAAAACTACATCTGCAGCCTGTTGTGCCTCCTGGATAGGCATGGAGTTAGGATCAAGGGAATCCCTGAAGATGCAGCTTATCTTGGTGGTCATGTCACCTAATAGGATGGTCTTTTGTGGCTAACCATCCTGGGAGCTGTAGTTAGGTTCTTCCTGCTGTATAAGAAACTTAGGTGCCAGAGTACTTTCCCAAGTGACATAGGTATGATAATGGAGAGTTTTCATCCTTGGGAGACCTTGGCTTCATTATAATTTTATTCGTTTTGTAGTCTTGACTACCATCTACTCCCTGCCACTGTGGGCTTTTTAAAAGGATATCTAAAAGGGAAGGCCCAGTCTATCATGATTTGGGAGGGAAAGAAGGTCCCATTACCTTATGAATATGCTACCCACCTCATAGGTATTTATAAAAACATCATATGTGGACACAGTACATAGGATGGTGCCATGTCTCAGTTGATAAAATTGTTGCTGTACCAACCAGATGACTGGAGTTTGATTCCCAGAAACCTCAGTGGAAGAAAGAATCAGCTCCCAAAAGTTGTCTTCTGATCACCATACCTCACACATATGCTGGGACATATACGTTATTTCCCACAAATAATAATAATAGTAATAATAATAACAATGGTGATAAATAACAATGATAGTATTCAGAGTTACTGGGTTACTGGTTGGTAATAAAAAGTTGCTTCAACAGTAGACATTCTTTTTGAGGACATATGCCTCAAGGATCGTGAGCATTTTTCCTGGACACCTCTTACACATGAAGCCATTATCCCCTCACAGGCAACCATGTATGTCCACTGGCAGAAAGTAATTCAGAGTAACTTGAATTATTTGAGTTGACAATCTGAGTTTCACCCAGACATCTCTATTCTTCACCTAAGGTCCTGAATTAAAACTTGGAAGGGAGGTTTTGAGTGACTATAAATCCTTCTAATCCCAACATTACATCTACTATTTCTTTACATCAGGATTGGTCTTGTGGATAAAAAAAAAAAAAAAATTAGATCCTGTTCAGGCTGCTTAATGGAAAACTTCAATTTTCTGATAGGAATTTAGAAGAGAGCAGAAGCCCCCAAGATGACAGTTTACTTTCTGAAAACAAGTCACTATAATAGAAAGAGTCATCCTCTAACACTGCCCATGTTCTAATGGGAGAGCTCAGCAGCAGCCTGGGCCAAAAAATAACTCTACCACAGTCATCTGGAGATCATTCAATTGACAGCATTACCACTAGAAGAGATGGACTGTTCCTTTTGGCTAAGGCCTTCATACCATTCTAAAGCCTCAAGACGGAATCCAAGGCAAATTCATGACTGCAGTTGCTGCATTGCTTAGGAGCGTTTTAGACAGGAACTATCAAGCCCAACAGCAGACACACTGAATCAGATCCTTGTTGTGGAATACTATTTTAAGACGTGTTACTTTTGTTTATGTTGCATTTGTTTAACTCTGTGAAGCTGCGTTACTTTGCCTGTCTAAAACACCTGATGGCCTAATAAAAAGCTGAACAGCCAATAGCAAGGCAGAAGAAAGGACAGGTGGTGCTGGCAGGCAGTGAAAATATATAGAAGGAGAAATTTGGGAGGAAAAAAGAAGGAGCCAGAGAAAGAGGAGGACTACAGGGGCCAGCCATCCAGCTGCACAGCAAGACAGAGCAAGAGTAAGAGAACAAGGAAAGCCCAGGGGCAAAAGGTATATGGAATAATTTAAGGAAAGCTGGCAAGAAACAAGCCAAGCTAAGGCTGATCATTCATAATTAAGAATAAGCTTCCATGTGTGATTTATTTGGGAGCTGGGTAGCAGGCCTCCCCAAAGAGTAGAGTCAAAGACCAACAGATCCTCTGCTAATATGTCTCATGGGTTTATAGATGATCCTGAGGCATGATAAAGATTTAGGTGCAGGGGCCACTCCTAGGGTTGAATGAGCTATGGGGTTATTTGTGTTACTTTGCAAGAACTGAAATTCAGATTTCTGTGGAAGAAGAAGTGCATGCTCTATTGGAGTCTTCTAGATCAAAGGAAACTCCATAGGCTTGAAATCCAGACCTCCATGTACTAGAACTCTCTGAATGGTGTTGGTATCTTCAGAGGAGGAGATAATGAGGCCAGTTCTACAGAAGTTGGCAAAACTGCAAACTGATTCGGCTTTAGTGACAGGAAAGTGCTTTCACCACAGGATAAAGAAAATTGGCTGGGATGATGCTCACAGGCACAGCAAGCAAATGAGACTCTCTGCAGATGTTCTTTCTCACTAGTGCTCTGTGTTAGGGTATGCTGATGCACAGATGTGGCTTGCAGAGCCTAGTGTCTACACAGTATAGAAGGATGAGTTGGATATAGAGACAATGCTTTAACCGGTGGCACAGCTAATTGTATTCCTTGTCTAAGAAGTAATATAAAATGTTTTTAGGTATTGGTGGAAAATCAGTTTTGTAAAGATGGTTTCCTATTAATTTCTCAATGGATTAGTTTTTTTTTTTTTTAAACAGTTCAATTATCTTTTTTTGGGAAGTCAGACTACAAAGGTCTTAGCACAAAACAAAAATGTCTCCTGTCCTTACAGAGAGCCGGAAGTTCTAATTAATTTGCATCATAACAGGGCAACTTCAGCTCACACCATCTCTATTAGTCATATGTATTCATATTAGTCATACGAATTCTGTTTTTTTAAATTTAAAAGTTAGAACATCCAAAATTGCTTTATCCAAAATTGTTCAAATCAGAAGTATTTTGGATCTCAGGCTTCCTTTTCTGATTTTGGAGTATTTTTGTATCTATACTGAGATATTTTAGAGGATAGAATCCAAATACTAACATTAAATCTACATGTACCTCATAGATATTCTGCACACATAGCCTAAAAGTAATTTTATGGAATATTTTAAAATTTTGTGCATGAAACAAAGTTCTGTGGTGATAAATTTTCACTTGCATCATCATGTCAGTGCTCAAAAGGTTGTTGGGTTTGGGAGCATTTCAAATATCAAGTTTTCATATTAGAGATGCTCAACACGTACAGCTAAGTAAAGTACACAAATAAATTTGAAGCAGGAGCTCATAGACCTCTGTGACTGCTCTCCAGATTTCAGCTGTTTGGATCACGGGAGGGTTTCATTGTTCTTATTGATTTTAATAAGCAAATGGCATAAAGTTTTACATGTGAGTAAATTTGGTAGTAAAATAGGAAGACATGGCAGATGGCTGCTCTGTGGAGCGCATCCAGTGACAAAATGTCTCTGTGATTGGCCATTACACACGCTACTGAAATCCTTGTGCAAATTCCTTAGTGAAGAAGAAAAAAAAAAAAAAAAGGCTTGGAAATAGAGAGCCCCGTGCTCATAATCACTTCGTCATACTGGGAGAAATCAGAAAGGTTATTTTTATTCTTATAAAATTGCCTGGTGAAAAGCATCAGCTGGGGCTTTGAGGGGACTCAGGAGACAGTTTCTTAGACTTTGTTTCTAAGTACTTTCTCAGGGTTTGGTTTGGATCTACAATCTCAGTATGTTTGACACCCCCAAAGACAGATATATATGAACATTTATCTGTCATTTTGCAATCAAAGGAGAAATGAGCTACAGATTTTCTGTTTTCTTTGCCAGAGGCAGTGACTGTACTAGCAACATAAACACAGATGTGAGGAGCTAAACCATTGAACGCCTTCAAAAGCACATGAATATTTTCCCCTGAGATGACTAGTTCTGGTTCTCAGTTTGAGTTTAAAGTAAGTTATTTTTTTTTTTTTTTATCTATCTTGATATAGTGGACTTGGTCTGAGAATAAAGCCATCCTGGGTAATAAAAGTTTCACCTTAACCTTCAGCTGCAATAAACCAAAACAGCATTATCTTAAAATGATAGAGCACTGTTGTGGTCAAAACAACATCTCCATGAATTGTTTTCTTTTCAAGATAATTCTAAGTGGTGAAAGGGGTTACCATTATTACGATTTTATAGATGAAGAAACAATAGTCTCTATCAAGTGAAGCAGTGACCTAAGTTTATAACCCAGATGATTTAGAACTCAGACACAGTGAACTTCTTTGAGTCTAATTTTTGATTTAAAAGCCTGAACATTGGTCATCAGGGAAATGCAAATAAAAATTACATTGAGATTCTATAACACCCCAGTCAGAATTGCCATCATCAAGAGAACAAAAAGCAATACATGTTGGTAAGGACACAGAAGAAAAAGAAACTTTACTCACTGCCCCCACCTTTTGTTGAGTCATTGGTCAGTACTGCTCAAGAGACTCCCAAAACATACAGCCTACTAGAATAAATTCATCCATTTCTTTTATGTTCTCCAGCTTAATGGAGTATACGTTTTAAAAGCATTCCCTTTATGTTCTGAATTTCGTTGGTGTTTGTTGTATGTTTTCCCATTTGTGTCTGATTCTGTTAATTTGGGTCCTCGTCTCTGTGTCTCTGTGTCTCTGTGTCTCTGTGTCTCTGTGTCTCTCTCTTAGTTGGGCCAAGATCCTGTTAATCTTCTCTTCTCAAAGAACCAGCATTTGCACACTGATTCTTTGTACTGTTCCCTGTGTTTCTATTCCACTCACTTCTGCTCTGAGTTCAGCTACCTCTTGACATAGATTGGGTTTGGCTTCAGTTTGTTCTCGATTTGCCAAACTTTGGGTTGCACCATTTAGCTGTTATTTATACTCCTTCTGATTTTTTTTTTTAATGTAGACTCTTGAAGTTATAAATTTTCCTCACAGGATTGCTTTCAATATGTTACAGACATTTTGTTCTTTTGTGTTTTCATTTTTATTTTGTTCCAAGAACTTTTTTTAAATTTCTTGATGTCTTCATTGAACCATTCATTATTCAGTTATGAGTTGTTTAATCGCCATGATTTTATGTATTCACCAGAGATTTATTTGCTGTCAATTTTAACTTTTATTGCATTGTGGTATGATACGACACAAGGAGCGATTTCTTCCTTCCTTCTTTCCTTCCTTCCTTCCTTCCTTTTTTTTTTTTTTTTCTGAGACAGGGTTTCTCTGTGTAGTTTGGTGCCTGTCCTGGAACTCACTCTGTAGACCAGGCTGGCATCTAACTCACAGAGATCCACCAGCCTCTGCCTCCTGAGTGCTGGGATTAAAGGTGTGCTCCACCATGGCCCAGCTTCTTCTTTTTTTTTTTGTAGATTTATTCTTCTCTCATATAATACATCCCAACCACAGCCTCCCCTCCCTCTACTCCTCCCAGTACCTCCAACACTCTTCTCTCCCCCCAGATCACCTCCCTTTCCCTTCAGAAAAGAATAGGTCTCCCAGGGACATCAACCAACACGGCATAAAAAGTTACAATAAGCTTAGGCACAAACGCTCATATCAAGGCTGGATAAACTAACCCAGTAGGAGGAAAAGGATCCCAAGAGCAGAAAAAGGAGTTATAGACATGCTCACTCCCACTTTTAGGAGTCCCACAAAAACCCCAAACTAAATAATCACAATGCATATGCAGAGGACCTGGTGCAGACCCACGCAGGGTCCCTGATTGCCACTTCAGTCTCTGTGCACCCTGTGAGCCCTACTTAGTTGATTCTGTGGGTTGTGTTTTATTGGTGTCCTCGGCCCCTCTGACTCCTACAATCCTTCCTCCTACTCTTCTATGAGATTCCTTTGATGATGGTTGAGCTAGGCACCAATCTATTAGTATAGCAGAATATCATTAGGAATCATGTCATTAAAAATAAAATTCTTTTGCCATCTTGTGTGGCTCTATCCCATGTGTCCGGACAACCAGGCAGTATGCTTTCCTTTCCTGGTGTGGACCTCAAGTTAGACCAGTTATTGGTTGGATAGTCCCACAAGCTCTGAGCTACTATTGCCCCAGCATATCTTTTAGGCAGAACAGGTTTTAAGTGAAGGTTTTATGACTGAGTTGTTCCAGTCCCACTATTGGAAACTTTGCCTGGTTACAGAAAATGACCTGGTTAGGCTCCTCATCCTTAATTACTAGGAGTTGTCCCTAGGGTCACCCTCATATGTTCCAGGAAGTTTTCACTGTACTAGGTTTCCACATGGCCCCCCAAGTGTCCCCCAATTACAGTTATCTCTCCCTGTCTCTCTCCCTTCATCGCTCTCTCCCCCACTTGATCCCTCTTGTTCCCATCCTTGCCCACCCCCAGTTCACCAACAAATTCTACTCGATTTCCCCTTCCCAGGGAGACCCACACATCTAGGCAATGTTTTTTGGGCTCAAGAGAATGCTAACAGATACTATGAGTTGGACTTTAGCAGGCCTTGCCATACTGCTGTCCCTGAAGAGCTGGTGATTTGAATGAAAAGATATGAGTTGGAGATGTCCCCCAAGAATGATCACTATGTTGTGTCAATGCTTTGGGGGAGCCTTTAAGAGGATGAGATGGTATTTTATTTTCATCTTTAGAGTTAACTGTTTTTCTTGTCTAAAACATGTCCCTTCAGAATGTTTTAGTTCAGAATAACAAACAATCTTTTAGTTAGAGATTTCTCTCTAGCATTGAGACTAGTCCAAAAACTAACAAGATACTTTCATAGTTACTGGCATTATTATATTATCGCTGCATGTTTTTCCTGTCTAAATTAAGGTTATAAATAAAAGATAATGCAGTTGACTCAATTAGTTTCATGCATTTTAGTATCTCATTCCAAATATGTGTCTTGATTCCAGAAATGTCTACATTGTGTTTTCCAATGTATGTTACCATTAGCTTCATGTGCTATTTCAATTTAAAAATGAGCTAATTAAAATATTACACTTAATTAAAGAGCAGTCATATTTTTCAGCTGCCTAAGCTGTATTTTGAGTGCTTAGAAGTCATGAGGCAGGTGGAAAACATTTGTTCCCTCACAAGAAGCCACTGGACAGCCATGAGCTGCCTGTTTTTCAGATAGAGGCCAATGTGTGAACCATTATCTAATTTAAAGGAATCAATATTTACACTGCAAAATGGTTTGTTCTTGTATCAGTTAGCAATTCTTTCAGCTCTGACTAGCAACAACCAACCATGATAGGTTGAAAAATGACAGGTTTGTTATTTCTATTGTAGGTTCAGCTTCCCAACAGTGTCAGAGGTCATGCCTGATATTCCTGGCCTTTCCTTCTTGGTTAAAAGACTGATGTTTCTGGGCTTCCTTCTTAGTTAAAAGACTGATGTTTCTGGGCTTCCTTCTTAGTTATAAGAATGATGTTTCTGGGCTGAGAAGATGACCTCCTGGATAAAGCACTTGCCAAGCAAGTATGAGGACCAGAATTCTGATTCCCTCAGAACTGTATTAAAAAAAACAGGGCAGGGGGCCGAAGTAATGGCTTAGCAATTATGAACACTTATTCCTGCAGAGGACCTGGGTTCAATTCCTAGCACAATGATTGTGGCCCATAGTTATCTATAACTCCAGTTCCAGGAGATCTAACACCCTCTTCTGACTTCCTCAGGTACCAGACATGCACATAGCACACAAACATACATGCAGGAATAAATAAAAGTTTTATCAAAGATGGGCAGGTGTGGTGGCTAACTATAACCCCACAACTCCAGCACTAGAGGCAAAAAAGGGGATCTCCAGGGCCAGCTTGCTACCTAAACAAGCTGGGATTGGCAAGCTCTGAGTCTAATGAGGGACCCTGCCTCAATAAATAACATGGAAAGTGGCCAAGGAAAGCATCCGGTGCCAACTTTGGCTTTCCATACATGTGAACACACACACACACACACACACACACACACACACACACACACACACATCTATACTCACACAAAATGATAAATAAAGTGATAGTTCTGTCAATTTATTCTTATTTATTATTCTCTCATATGTTACATTCTGACCGAAGTTTCCTCTCCCTCTGCTCCTCTCATTCCCCACCTCCAGTTTTCAAGACTTCTTGAGAACTGACAAGTAAATATCTAAACATTTGCCTGTTCAACCGCACAAGAGTGACACACTAGGAAGCAGGGCTGCTTCCGTCTACGTCACATGTGTTAACTGTGAGAACGACCAGGCCACAGAGCACAGTGGGTAACTTGGTTACTGAGAAGCAGAGTGGTGATGTGGGAAGCTGTGTTTCACTCATGGCTGTAATCTGCAAGTTAAACAGGTCATTATGGTCACACCAAATGACAACCTGTGAGAATCAGAGGAGTGACCATGTGGGAAGCATCTGGGATGGAGGGGCCACGTCATTATCTCACGAGCGGAGTGAAGAATAAACTGATGTCACCACATTTCCAAATATGGGTTGATGTATCCCCAGGAAGCAATATTCTGATTATATGTGTTCAGAAAACATCCTAATTCCCTTTTAAATGTAGTGGCATCAAACTGGTTTTTTTTTTTTTTTTAATTTTTCTCCAAATTAAAAGTATCCAAATAAATGAAGATCTCTTCCTCCCTCTCATGATTCTGTTGTCTTAGAGCAGTTCACCCCCCCCCCCCCCCCCAGTGAACATCAGAGTCTTTGTGGCCTTAGAGAAGGCTCCTGTGAAGAGACAGTGATCACAGGTCCAGACATAGGGGCTGATGGTCAGGCCGCTTTTCAGCTTTTCGGCATCTTCAGGAAAGAAGTATGTTCAAGAGGATTCAAACAGGCCTCAGAAGAAGCCTTTGTGGGCAGAGAGAGAAAGGGGCTGATAAAGAGTTACAAAAGAACAAGACTCTCTCCAGCATTAGTGATGAGCGCTTTGGGGCCACACAACTGCCTCAAGGGTGAGCAAGGCAGAGAAGGAAGGAATGCAGTTATAGCAATCATTGGGATTTGGTGCCGGTCCTTTTTCTCTTTGAACGTGGTGGCCAACTGCTGCTGCAATCAGCCCGTTAACTGTAGCTCCATCAAAGGAGGAACACAAAGCCAATAGGGATATCTAAGGACAATCTACTGTAAATAGTTGCCTTGATGGAGAGGAATCTGAGAACCCCAGGTTTCCCCTGCGAAATTAAATGGCTTACAAATTACAGGCCCTCGCAATGTATCAAGGATTTTTTGAAGGCAGACAAAGGGCCTCTTTCTTCATGGTTGCTGTTATTCAAATTGGAGTCTTCTGGAAGAGGCTTGTCTCTGTCACTCTGCTCCTCTGATGAGAGTCTTTATGTAGAACTCTTGCTACACACAGACAGAAGAGAGAATCGCAGCAGGGTAATTAGTATGACTGAATGAGATGAGATTAAGAGCAGTAAGTTTGACTAGAGAGTAAGGAAGAAATTGGAAGCATTTTGTACCGTATTAGGGAAGCAATAAACAGCAAGGGCCAAGGGGAATTATTGGCTGTGTTACTCGGGGCATAATGAAGCATAACAAGGCAAAATGAAACTAAGGAGAATTTAGTGAGTATTTGAAATGTCTCCTGCCAGGAACTACAGGTTAGCCTTCTTAGAACAGGCCTCATTTAGCACAATGGCTTTCTTGATGATTGAACGCCATCCATTACACCATAGAATCTGTTCTTCCGGAGAGGCATGCTGCTGACCACAGTTTCTGGAGAGTGAGGATTAACTTAGGCTGCCACTAGGATTGATAGCAGGAGAAGTAGTTCTCTGCTGGTTTACAAAAATCAACAGTTTAAAATGGCCTGATTTTAGTTTTCTTCTTTAACATAAACTGTGTTGGTTTAGATACCCACAAAACTACAGCTTGAAATAAGAATTTGAGTGCATTTAATTATTTGAGACTGACCCCAGAAAGCAGAAGGAGAGAGGAGACGGAGGTAGATATATAAATAATATAAAATTATTTTTCGGCTGGCTGTAGCAGTCAGGGCTCAGTGCTTCTAGAATCTCTCCCTTCAGTATGAAAGGTGACGTATTTGTCCTCTGACTCCCACGGCATTAGCTGAGCATTACTCTCAGAAACATTAACTTTCTAGCATCCTTTGTGCCAAGAACTGTGCCAAAAATCCCTAAGCAGAAAACAAGAGGCTAGGGATGGGATGATGCTCCGGTACATGGAACTATCTAGCACACATGATGTGGCCACAATCAGAGTGGGCCAGGGACTTGAGACTAGGCACGAACAACATCGGCTACAAATTGAAGCTTCCTCCCTGTCTTATTTACTTTTCTGTTATTGTGACAAAAGACCATGGCCTAGGCAACTTATAAGAGACAGCATTTTATTGGAGGCTTGCTTACAGTTTCAGAGGAGGAGTCCACAAACATCATGGGGGAAGCAAGGCAGGAAGCAGACAGCCATGGTGCTGGAGCAGTAGCCAGGAGCTTACAAGTTAGAGGCAGAGAAAGAACTAATTGGGAATGATGAGGGCTTTTGAGACCTAAAATCCCACACCCAAGGAACATTTCTCCTACCATGAGCCCTCATATCCTCATCTTTCCCAGACAGTTCTACCACCTGCAGGCCATGCATTCAAACACATGAGTTTATGGGGGTCGTTCTCATTCAAAACAACACCCTCCCCAGACCTGTCAGGGAGGAAAATGCATGCTATATGGACATTTTTAACATATAATATTGGAACCACTCTTCAAACCTTAGTTCCCTGATGCTCAAAACATTTGCATGCTGTATTTTATTACTCCCTCATGGGACTTATCAACTCCTCTTTCCCAGTTTTATGCAGAAGTCATGTCTCTTGTTATTAACTTTTTCAAACTCATCTCATCTGATGTATTGCCAAATAAGCCATTATTCCATGAATTCCTACGTGGCTATGTACATGGCGATGCTCTGCACTCAGTAGATTCAGTAAATACAGGCTTGTTCATTTTTCATTTCAACCTACTTTTAATTGAAAAAAGTAATTCATGTACATGATAAAATGCAAACAGTATAAAAGTTTAGGGGGGCAGTAAGACAGCAGAGTGGCCACTTGAGTTTTTATCCCGAGAACCCAAGTAAAAACTAAAAGAAGAGAACCACTCCACAAGTGGTCCTCCAACTTCCATGTGCACATCATATCAAGCACTGTCCCCACATACATGTGTCATGCATACATACATAATAAAGTAGTTTATATATACTTTTTTCCTTGTGTTCTAGTCTCCTTAATATTGCTGCCACCAGTAATTATTTATTGTTTCATATTTTTTGTGAATACATAAATAAGTATTTTTTACATGTGAATTGAAATGTGAGTGAGGCCTGGGGTGGTAGCTCAGTTGCTAAAGTACTTGGTGTACAAGGATGAAAATGGGAGTGTGGATTCCCAGTTCCCACCTAAAAGTTGAGTATGGCAGTATGTGTTTGTAATCAGCACAGGGAGTAGGGCAGAGATGGGAGGATCCCTAAAGCCTGCTGAGCAGCCAGTCTAGGAGAATGGTTGACCACCAGGTTCAGTGAGAGATCCTGTCTTGAAAGATCCACCAGGTTTAAATGAATCCCCAGGGGAGTCTTGGCCCTGGAGGAGATGGGAATGGAGAGGAGGGGATGGGGGAAAGGTAGGGGTGGGGGCGGGAGGGGGGAGGACAGGGGAACCCATGGCTGATGTGTAAAATTAAAACACAAATATAATAATAATAATAATAATAATAATAATAATAATAATAATTTAAAAGATAAGGTAAAAATGATACATTCATCATTGACCTCTGGCATCCACATGAATGTACACATGTATGTGCACACTTGTACATGGGTGTATATCTCACACACACACACACACACACACACACAAGAAAATGAGAGAACACATATATATTACACATACACACACACACGTATATAATCTGTAACTTACTTTTCATTGAACAAATGTGAAATATTTTTTAAAAATAATGAACACACATTATATATATATATTTTCTTCATCTACTTTATTTTCCCCAGCTTTACTGAGATATAATTGACAAATAAAAATTATATATGCTTAAGACATGCAACATGATTTTTTTGATATAGATATATTTTATGAAGTGATATTACAACCAAGCTCATTAACATATCAATCAGTTCATATCATTAACATGTGTGTGTGATAAGAATAATCGAGATCTAGTTTCTTAGACATTTCAAGAATACTAGGAGATAAAGAGATGGCTCAGCAGTTAAGAACATTGGCTGCTCTTCCAGAGGTCCTGAGTTCAATTCCTAGCAACAATGTGGTGGCTCACAACCATCTATAGTGGGATCTGATGCCCTCTTCTGGAATAAAGGCATACATGCAGATAAAGTACTCAAATACATAAAATAAATGAATATTTTTAAAAAGCTATGAAAATGAATACTGTACATTACTATTAACTAGAAGCACATTATTTATACATTGGACCTCTAGATTTACTCATTTTACAACTGAATGTTTATATACTTTGATCCAAGCCTGTGCCCTCACTCACAGCCCCTGGCAACCAGCCATCCTTACATTCAGTGTCCTTAGATGCTATATATATGTGCAATCATTTATTATACACCTTTTTGTGTTGGACTTACTTTGCTTTAGAATATATCTCCAGGTTTATTCATGTTGGTACAAGTGTTTTAATTTCCTTATTTAAAGAGGATAGATAGGATTCTATTATGCATGTATACCACATTTTCTTTCTTCATTCACTCACTAGCAGATGCTTAGGCTGTATAATGTGGCTCTAGTGGGCAATGCTGTAACGAGCGCACAGATACCTTTATAGCATTTCATTTCCTTTGAATATATAACCAGAAGTTGGATTGCTGGATCTTATATACTTCTAGTTTTCATGTTTTTAAAATCCCCCTTTCCTTTTGCTAGTTAACAGGCATTCCACTGTACAGATGTGTTGGCAATTAATCTGATTTCCCTGCTTTCCGATGTGTTTCTAGAACTGTACTAATCACAATATCATAATTAACTTACCAATGTTGTCAGTCAACATAGTCCCAATTGCAGGGTATCGGGTTTTCTCTTGTGATGACAAATCACCACAAACGTAACAGCTTGGATGAATACAAATTATTGGTAAGAATAAGATGTAGAATGTAGCAAGGAATTGTGCTGATCTAGCAAAGTGGTGGTAGTACATGATTTTCTAAGGTCTGTGACCTCACTATCCTTGCCTAGGTTTCCAGTACCAGGCATGATTTCCTAAGTCTAGTTAGATGTTTATTGGTTGCCAACAACATGCAAGTGTCATTTATCATACCCATGTGTGTTTTGCCATGCTGACTATTGGTTGCCAATAACATGTGAGTGTCACCTATCATACCCACGTGTGTTTTGCCATGCTGAATTCTGTCATGGTTCATAGGTGTTGCAGCTGAGTAGGGCTGTTTAATGGCTTCCCTCCTTGGGCAGCTTAACATAGTATTTTCTGGAACCATAGATACTAGACCCTAGAAAAGAAGCTTTCAGGTCAATTCCAGCTCTAATTTTCTGAGTCCTGTGTCTTAAGTGTGCTGTCTTCAGCAACAGGGGCCTACCCTTAACTTTTGAGAGGCAGCCAAGGGCTACATAGATAATCTATACTGTTTTGAGACTCACTTGAATTACCATGACCAATGATTTTAAAGGAGGTTTCTCATGTTGGGTACTGTTTTATTTTTGTTGTTGTTGTTGTTAGTCCATGGTTCTCCTGTGGAGCATTGTCAACTCAAGTGGCTTAACATCCTCTGAGATAAGTGTGGTTATCACCCCCATCAAAGAAACCTCTCTATACAACAAATGAAGACCATCACAGAAAATCACAGCTGGACACAACATAGTAATGAGCAGAAGCCACGGAGTCCAGCCCCAGTGAATGTATCTACATTACAGCTTCTGCTTGGAGAGTTCAGAAAATATCTTGGAAGAAGAAGTGGAAACATTTTTAAGAGCCAGAATACCAGGAAGTCTGCTGTAAAACAGTCTCTCTTAGAATGACTGCATAAACAAGGCTGGAACAATGGCAATATCAGCAGATAAGTTAATGTGCAAGGGGAACACTTTTGCGTGGTCCCACCCCTAGACAAAGAACTATGGGTAGCTAATGACTTCTTGGAGGAGACTTAGCCTGTCTTAGGACTGAGCTTCCTTATTGGTTGTCCAAAGCAAAGTGATCATCACTGAAATCACATACACAAAAAACAACAACAAAAAAATGGACTCAGCAGGTTGACCTTATATACAGATTTGTGCACGCACACATACATACCCACATATATGTGTTTGTAACAGTAATATTCAAAGAAAAAGTGTCTGTCAACTTGATAGGGGGACACAGGAGGGGTTTGAGGGATGGTAATTAGGAGGGTTGGGAGGGTGGAAATGGAGGGGGAAATTGGTGTGATTTTCCTTCAATTAAGACATATATTTTTTTTTAAAGAATGCAAATGATTAACCTTCAGTTTCTCTAAGCAGGGTTCTGGTGTGAGTTCACTGGCAACACTGTTGAGGGTTCCCTTAATCTGAAAATAAAAATTTTGGCATGAACTGTGATCTCACCTGAGGCTTTGGGGTCATTCCAAGATCATTATCTATTGGCAGTGATTGCCTCATAGTGGACTGACAGCAGTGCCCATTTTCTGCCTAGTCAGCTAGGTACTAAGGTTAGCTGCTAGGAACTCCCCTCCCTATAACCAATGACTCTCATGGATATCAGCTTCTTTAGGGTTCCAGATGTCTTGTGCAGGTAGACTCAATAGATTAGGTGAAGGGTGCCTAGCAAAATATCTCTTTCAAATGTCCCAAACTCACCTGATTAGCTACCTTTATTATACTAACAAAGTTTACTTTGCTGCTCAGTATACTGTGCTAAGTACTTGGTTTCTTAGCTACACGGCATACTGTGAAAGTTGCTGTTGTGCAAAAATTGACTTTGACAGCATCCAAATCCTCAGGGAATTATCCTAGCTTGGGAGAGCTCTTCTGCCATATAGTCACAGGATATGTCTCTGCCCAAGAGGAGCACATTATGATATCTATTTTAAAAATTTGTTTACCATATTATGACAAATCTCTTCAAAATACAAGTTGTTTTTAGACAAAAATAGTTATTACTCAAGCTACAGGTTTGTCATGCATCCTTAAAAGGGCTTTGCCCATTATCATTGTATGGGGAACTGTGTCGATGACACATCTCTTTGAACATGAATGATAGCCATGCCTGTGAGAAAGAAGAGATCTTCAATGTTTTGATCTGACAATGAAATGCTTTACTGTCATTGACCAGTATTATATGACTACATTCAACCACAGAGGGGCTCAGAAGTGTAATATGACCATGTGTCTAGAATGTAGAAATGCCCAGTGAACCCCTTGGATCTACTTATATATTTAGGTTGTTATAGGCCAACTTCTTCAAGAGGACCTTCTAAGTATATATGTGTATATTTGACAGAAACTGTGCTTCATTTTGAGATGATTTCATGATTAACTGGTAGAAGATTTCATGGAATATTTATAAGTAAGGTAAATATTTTGATTCTATGTTCAAAGAGTGATCTATTTTTATATGTGAAAGTTTCATGTTGAGAAAGTTGTCAGTTGACAACTGACAGCTATTGGTTTCTTAGCTACATGGCATATTGTGAAAGTTGCTGTTGTGCAAAAATTGACCTTGACAGCATCCAAATCCCCAGGGAAGAATAAAGGATCCAGAGAACACAAAAAGGTAGCAAGCCAGAGATATGACAAGTCGGAGGCGTAACATGTGGGCAGAAAAATCTGTCTGCGGTGAAAGAGGTGGGTAGAGAATACTGTTTTTTAATTACTTTAACTCTCTCTCTCTCTCTCTCTCTCTCTCTCTCTCTCTCTCTCTCTCTCTCTCTCTCTGTCTTACTCTGCAGCCTGAACTTACTATGTTCTCCAGGTAGGAGTCTAACTTGAGGCATTCCCCCCCATTCCAGCCTTTGTAGCACTGAGAATTTTTCTCATAGGATTTTATATAGAATCTTAGAAAGATCCTTAGGGACCAACACTCAACTCACCCTGAAATACTAATCAAGTAGTTTAATGTTTATGATAGCATATAAAGGTAGCTAATTATTTCGATTATTCCCTCAGATGGTTTATTCATTTTGGTTAAGTACTGATCTTCCAAGTACTTGTCAATGTAAATTTTGTAAGAATTATCTGAGAACTTATCATCTACTCTAAACACGTGTTGATGATATTTTGCTATTCTTGTTTCAGTTATCTCCCATCTACATCTCTTGCTTTACAGTGGTTCTCAAGCTTCCTAATGCTGCAAAGGTTGAACACAGTTCCTCAGGGTGACTCCCAACCATGAAATTATTTCATTACTATTTCATAAATGTAATTTCATTACTGTTGTTGTCTGATACATTAGTGTGGTAATATATTATATCCCCCAATATATTGTGCATACTAATAAACTTATCTGGGGTCAGAGGACAGAACAGCCACTAGATAGACATAGAGGCAAGAAAATGGTGGCACACACATCTGTAATCCTATCACTTGGGAGGCAGAGATCCATCTGGATCTCTGTGAGTTCAAGGCCACACTGGAAACAGCCAGGCATGGTGACTCATGCCTATAATCTCAGGAAGTGATGGCAGAAAGCAGAAAGATATATAAGGTGTTAAAACCAGGAACTAGAGCTGGTTAAGCTTTTAGGCTTTTAGCAGCAGTTCAGCTGAGATTCATTCTGGATGAAGACTCAGAGGCTTCCAGTCTGAGGAAATAGGATCAGCTGAGGAATTGGCAAGGTGAGATGGCTGTGGCTTGTCTGCTTCTCTGATCTTCCAGCGTTCACCCCAATACCTGAATTCAGGTTTGATTTTATTAATAAGACCTTTTAAGACTCGTGCTACACATTAGGACTTTATTTGTTTTTTATTATCTATTTAAATTTTTGATAACTATATTGATGAGCAAGTTCTTCCTTATGCTAAAAGTTGGCTTTTTAAAATTTGAGTCATTGGTTTTTGATCATCTTCAAGTCATTGAATAATAATCTGTCTATATTTTATTAAACAATAAACAATAACAATTAATTTGTGTGGATTATGACAGCTGTCTTTCCTTTTTGCCTATTTCCCAACTTTTATCATCTTGGATTATATATTTTATTTAACTAAAAATCCCATGGTAGGATTTATTTTCTATCTTAGCTGTGATACACTAAGCATACCCCAAATAGCCAAGACATACCATAAAATGAGATGTCAGAACACAGCACAGTTCTCTAGAGATGGTCTGACCTGGAAAAGCAGAGTTACTCTTACCTAAGTTTCCTGTTTGGTACTTCCCTCCTGTCGCTCTAAGACACAGCCTTATTCTGAACTCATTTTATTTTCCTTGGTCTGGATATACATGCTTGGTAAATTTCTTGAACGGAAACACATGTTTCCTCATGTTGTGCTTTTTGTTGACAGGTACAGCTTAATATATCCGTATACACTTATAGGAAGATTTCTTTTGTTCCTAGAGATTGGCTTTGTGGAATCTAAGATAAGGCTTAGAATGTTTTCTTCTGCTGAGTGATATTTTATTAGCTTCTTTTTGTCTTGTTTTGTGATCTAACAGACCAGCTAGTTCCTTTGGCTTTATGCTATATTCACCCTTCATGACAATGATTTCTATCTGATAAAAAGGAAGGACAGCTAAAAACAGGTTTAGGACAGAACTCTAAGGTGAGAAGTTTGGGACACAGGAAAGAACGTCTACAGAAAATGCTCAATAAAAAGAATCTGAAATCTCAGAAAATCCCCACAGTCACAGGTCATTACTATTTCATTTGGAAGTGGTATAGGGGTATGCCAGAAATCCAAATCAATGTTTTTAAATAACACATATGTAGAGTTGTCCAGTATACAGAATAGCCATAGGGTAACTACTGTAACACTGTAATTGTTTATCTTAGAAGAGAGACAAAGCAGTGTTCCTGAATTCACTTTTTGGAAAATGGAGGTACGGGAGTAGGTGGGTGATAGAGTAAGAGAGACATTGCTGTTTTCTTTTTCATAGGCAAGAAAAGTTCGTATTGGAGGGATATTTGGCTGCTAGCTGTGAAATATACAATCTCGTCACTAAAAGCTGTTAGTAAAACTGGTGGCCCTATATTGATTATACTATTGTGTTTCTAGAACATTTTCCCCATTGATGAGATGTAAAACATAAAACTAGATCTAACTGCACGTACTGATCTAACAACAAAAGTAACATTATTCAGAGCATGAGGGCTGGAATCCAGGCAATGAAAAAACAACACGAGAGCCCTCTATATTTCTGTGAATTTTGGTGGCAGTTTAGCTCTAGGGAATTCAACTGCACTGAATCTTTGTGCTCAGATTGCTGCTGATCTGCAAGAGTCTTATGGTTCATGAGTCCCAGGAAGTCAAAGAGACAGAATACAACACCTCTTGGCCTCTGCCAGGTCATTTCTATGTGACATGCTCCTGATGAGGAAACAGTCTAGGTCTATTTCTTTGTATGTTGGACATACAATGACAAATGTGGGAACATAGTAACTTATTACAAAGTTGGAAAACATTTCAACTTTAAAGTAATTATTGGATTTTGGGAAATCATTAATTTTTTTAAAATAAATGACATTAATTTTAATTGTTTCCATTAAACTTTATTTAAAGTTAGTTAATGATAGTTTTCATCATGCCAGGTAATAAAGCTAGTGAATATATAATGAGATGAGTACAATTCTTAAACTTTGGTAAGAATATACCCACTGTTAATTAACTTTTATAGCATCTTAAATTTTAGGAGCTCTCTAGCCATTGATACATTACAAAATGAAACGTGAGTACTCTGTTTAAGACAACATTCTTGTACAAAGTGAGAGAACCAGGAAAAAGCAGGATTCCTTACTGAATTAATGATGTGTAGTCTATTTGCAGTGCAGATTAAGGGCAGTTCCTGTCTTATGAAAACATTTCTCATTCTCCATGATTTCAGAAGTTAGCATTAGAACTTCTGCATGATTGCTATGCAAAATTCCCCGCTGGAATTGAGGGACTAGAACTTCATTATTATCTCTCATGTATATAGGTAGAAAGAATGTTGGTCCAGGAGCCAGTCCAGTTCTATATAAACAGTGATTCTGCCTTGTGACTTGGAGCATGGCACTGAATTCCATGGGTTCATTATCTATAGGAGGAAAAACTGGAGCAAATGGCTCTTTGAAGCCCCTTTCAGAACCCTGTTTTAGCTCTCCCTGAACTGTATTTAGTCTATCTTTAGACTTCTTCCTTTCTTTCTTTGGTCTATCTGTTCTATTTGACAATTCTTTTTTTTAATGTATTTTTTAAAGATTTATTTATTTATTATGTATACAGACAGAAGTGTGTGACAGATCTCATTAGAGATGGTTGTAAGCCACCATGTGGATGCTGGGAATTGAACTCAGGACCTCTGGAAGAGCAGTCGGTGCTCTTAACCTCTGAGCCATCTCTCCAGCCCGGCAATTCCTTTTCAAGACGGTAGAAAATGACGCAAAAGAGAGGATGGAGAGATGGCTCAGCAGTTAGAGCACTGCCTGCTCTTGCAGAGGACCACAGTTTGATTCCTATCACCTGCAAGGAAGCTCAAAACTGTTTGTAACTCCAGTTTCATGGTCTCCAGTGCCTTTTTCTGGCCTTTGGGAGAACCAGGCATCTGATCTGTGGGGTATACAGATGTCCATGGGGCTAAAACTCCCTTCCAAGTAATTAAAAAAAAAAAGAGGAAGCAAAAGAGTTGGGCCTTTCCATTCCCATCATCTGTTACTCCATACCATGTTTCCTGGCATGTATGTCCAACAGTACCTATTCTTTTATCACTGCTCTGAGTTCACCTTTAGAGGTACAATGGAGCAGGTTTTTAAGGGGAGTTTGGATGCTTTTCTGCCTGGCTTTTGCTTGTGTGTTTATGGAATAAGGAGGAGCGGGACTTGAGCCTGTTGTACTACGCTCATCGCAGGAAGTTGAGCCTGTTCTACTCTGCTCATCGCAGGAAGTTGAGCCTGTTCTACTCTGCTCATCGCAGGAAGTTGAGCCTGTTCTACTCTGCTCATCACAGGAAGTTGAGCCTGATCTACTCTGCTCATCGCAGGAAGTTGAGCCTGTTCTACTATGCTCATTGCAGGAAGTTGAGCCTGTTGTACTATGCTCATCACAGGAAGTTGGCAACTGTAGTAAATTCTCCGAAATTAGGTTTCCTTATTAATTAAGTGATGAGTGAAAATATTTACATATTTTTAGAGATAACATAAAAAATAGCATGAAAGACCCATAGTATAATAAATCCTTGACACAGAGAGTTAGTAGAGGAATGCTGTTTAGTTTTCTTTTTTTGACAGGGTTTCAATAATGCTGGCCTCAAACTAACAGCGATTCTCCTGCCTCAGTCTCTTGAGCACTGGGGTTACAGGCATGTGTCTTTGTGGTAGGCTTGGCTTTCTTATTTTTGGTTTTGTAATCATCCCCGTACTCTGGACTGTCTTTTTTTTTAAATGAAGTTAGTACTGGTTTATTATCACCTCCTTTTGTTGAAAAGCACACAGATTGTGTCTTTAATGTGTGTAAATCACAGTTCACTGAACTTCTGCTTGATAGGTGAGGTGCTTTGAGGTAAGGATTCACATCTTTACCATACACATGAGTCTTGGAACAGCTTGTCCAAAGCACTAACAGATGAATTGTGTTTCTAGGCCTACTTCCCTGACCCTGTAGTGCCCAGCACAGGGATTGACATCACTGGTGACATTCAGTAGCAAATGGGTGTGGTATTGTGTTCCCCCAAAATATTGTGTGTTCCCCAAAATAAACTTATCTGGGGACAGAGAACAGACAGCCACTAGAACAGAGCCAGAAATGGTGGCTAGGAAATGGGTCAGAGCAAGCATAGCAGAAGTTGGGCGGTGGTGGTATACTCCTTTAATCCCAGCACTTGGGAGGCAGAGCTAGGCAGATCTCTGAGTTCAAGGCCACTTTAGAAACAGCTAGGAATGGCGACATGGCTTTAATCCCAGAAATCCAGCCTTTAATCCCAGGGAGTGACAACAGAAAGAGAAAGGTATATAAGGCCTGAGGACCAGGAACTAAGTTAGTTAAGCATTTGGCTGGTTTAGCATTCAGGCTTTGGAGCAGCACAGTTCAGCTGAGATTCACGTGGAGGAGGACTCAGAAGCTTCCAGCCTGAGGAAACAGGATCAGCTGAGGAATTAGCAAAGTGAGATAGCTGTGGCTTGTTCTGCTTCTCTGATCTTCCAGCATTCACCCCAATAACTGGCCTCAGGTTTGTTCTTATTTACAAGACCTGTTAAGATTCCTGCTACAAGTGGGTTTTGATGAGGGCTGACATCAAGGAACATCAGCACTGTAAATACAAAAGTATCTATAGAGGAAACTCAGATTGACTTGAAAGAACACCAGCATTTATTATAGGTTATACATTTGTATAGTATGTATAATGGCATAGTATGGCCTCTTCTTTCTAAACATTGACTAGTAAGTAGAAGCTTTCCCTCAACATTTATTCTCAATTTGTAGTAGACTAAGTATAACATTTATGACCATGCAGTGTCCATGTGCAACTCCAGAAGGGACTCTGAGATGGTATCTGGGAGTTCTTGGGGAGTGACACCATGAGACCCCAGAGTGTGTCTCACACAGAAAGTCACACTTTGATCCCCTCTCACGCTTCCCTCCTTATTTGTCTCCTTGAGGTACTAGGAAAACAGTCGCTCTTGGTCTAGAGCACGTTGCTGGAGAAAGTTCTTGACAATTTGAAGAAAATTTGGAAGAAGAATATGGTAGATTATTCATGCTCTAATATTACCCTTTAGTTAAAACAACTTAGTTATTTCCTTGTTTTGTGTGTTTTAAAGTGTAATTTTCTGAGATGAGAGCAGTATTAGGTAAGAAGAAGTTTTCTTTAATTTGTTAACCAGATGAAATAAATGGTTACTGACATAGAACCTCAAAACCCTTCCTTCAGAGACTTCCATGTTATGGGTAGCTAAGGCCAGGAGTCCAGGTGTAGTTAGGAAGTCCTTGGCAGTGCCGCTCTGGGCCACTCTCTGGCAGCTGTGCTCTGAACACAGTGAAGGGAACATGGTTCAGTTGAGCTCTTCCTAAAAACGTTACTGTGAGACTGTGGAATGTGACTGCTTTGATTGACGCACTGGCTTTCTCTCCCTTAAAAATAAGCCAACTTGGCAGTATTCAAAGGAGACATAAAATTAGTTATTATTGGCTGACTCAGCAATAAAGCCAGGAAGTGGAATCTACTCAGTGGAAACATTCTAATAGCGGGGCTGAGAGATGATGAGCATAACACAAGCCTTAACTCGCGGAGGAAGTGTCCCGTGCCTGCAGCTGATAAATCACTTTTGAGGCTGGATGAAATACTGGTCCCAGTGGACTGAGGGCTCTGCTTGTGTCTTCAGGGAGCTGCAGTGTGGTGGGCAGATAGCATTCAAGCCAGACTCATGAGAGCAACCTAATGTGGGATTTTCCAACTGCTGAGGCCTCTGCCATGGAAGAATGATCCTATGACAACTCACCCTAAGGCCACCTTTATTATGTATTTATTTCAGTCTTACAAACAAAAATCAAGTGAGGCAAAATTATCTGAAAGGGTTTTTTTTTCTGGTTCATGTTCTTTATTTCCTCATCACCTGGCAGCTAATGGCAGCCTATGCTCCTGAACATGTTAACTTTATCCGGAGTGCTGCCTGATGAGGAACTGTGTTCTTTGTGTTAGAACTTTGATGATTATGTAACGTAGATTTTGGAACTGATTTGAGGGAGAATATGCTCTAATTTTTCTGCTGTTTTTCACTTTTGGAAGTGGCAGCCTACAGCCGGTTCCCCCTAGTCACTGGAAGTGAGAAAGAGGAGATGAAGGGAAGCTTCAGGTATGCTCAACAGAAGACTCTGGACAACTTCTTCATTCTAAGGGTGGGTGTATACCCTACCCATCACCTAGCCATAACGCCAGGCAGTCATCAAGGCTGCAGACAAAAGGCCCATTAGGCATGTCTATGATTAAAGTTGATTAGCTAGAAGTCATTGGGAATTTGGAATCCAGGATCAGTAGTGATTCAGATTCAATTTGCATAAACTACGAGGCACTTCATTAAGGCTAATCATTTCCCTCTGTCCTTTGGTAATAAATCATCCTTCTATAGGGCTCATTTAGACTGAGTGGAAGGATTTCGCTTTCACGATTCCTCAGCTCCGTTAAGATCCTTCCCATTGTGCCCACTGGCCTCATTTGCTAGGGTTGTACTTGTTGGGCACTCCATCTCAGGGCTGTATCTCTGAAAGGGTTTCCTAGAAATTGAAACTATGATTCATTTTGGTTCATGTGCCAATGACCAGCACTGTAAAATAATGAAGTCTGTGTCCCTTAAAACATCAGTGGAGCAAACGGTGCCTGTTTAGACTGCCAAGACCTCAGGACCCAGTGGTTCTCAGTCAGCTGATGAGTAATTTTATAAGTCTATCTTGAGAATGTATCTACTTAAATCCAGGAGACATGGCCAGGTGTAGGATTTAGGAGCACTCCTATGGAACATTCTTTCTTTGCAAATTGTGTTAACTTTAGTTATCAACTTGATGGATGCTAGAATCACGGGGGAGAGAGCTCTCTGCACTGCTTGTTGGGGATTATCATGATTGTGTTATTGAAGTAGAAAGAGTGGACCACTATGGTGGAAAAAGTCCCTAGGATCCTGGCCTATACAAAGGAGAACGTGGCTGGGCATAAGCATACATAGCTGCTTCTCCTCCATGATAGATTTTACTTTGAACTGAGAGCAAAAAGCAATCTTGTCTTCCTTAAGCTGCCTTTGTCAGGTGTTTTATGACAACAGGAAAAGTAACTAAGACAGCAATCATTTGCAAGAATAATGAGATGATGCTTTATTTCCTGTCCTGTGAAAATTATTCTCTGTGCTCAGAATATATTTCCCATTATCCTCATGGTTTTCTGTGTTTGTGACAGGTGAGACATTGGTCACTCTGCCCTGCAATTTACAGTTTAGTCCTTTATCTCTTTCACACCCTCGAAACTGGGATTCCATACCTAGCACTTAGCATTTAGTAGATGGATAGATAAATAGATAGACAGATAGATAGATGGATAGATAGATAACAATGATGATTAAAGGAAGGTATTTTCTGACAGACTATCTATCTATCTATCTATCTATCTATCTATCTATCTATCTATCTATGTTCAACAAAAAGAAACTAGCTATGAAAATATTAGAGATGCTTCAAACACAAGGAATAATTAATGAAAGTGTGAAATAGGCAGTTGAATATATAATCTTTGAGGCAAGGGCGAGAGCTGGATGTGATTTTTGCGAGGCTTGCCTGTGTCTGATATTTGAAGCCATCATCCTGATTAGATCACTGCTGCAGAGTAGGACAGAGGGAAAGGCTGGGCTGTTCAGTAGAATACAGTAAATTTCCATGATCAAGCTGACAAGAGAAACAAGAGACCAACAGAAGTATGTAAGGAGAGCTAATGAGGTAAGAGAAAGCCCTGATTTTAATTTTCTGGAAAACATGTTACCAAAAGAATGAAATAATCCTACATGAATAGAATTTTATCAGGTGAACACTGTAAAGGAGAGGTGGGAAGGGGGAGACAAAGAGGGGGAAGGGGAGAGAGAGGAAGAGAGGGAGAATTTTAACAAAATGTCTTTGGTTTCAAGCTGATTAAATGAAGTTCACACACATTATTTTTTAAAAAGGTACTTTGCTTCACTCAAAGCCACATAAATTAATGGTAATTCTGTCTTTAAAAGCACCACCACAGAAGAATATTTGTTTAACTATTTGGTTGTTGCAGCCTAGCCAAATTTGTATATAAATTCAGCGTTAACAAATTCAACCTTGTTACTTGGCGTTTATGTAATCTGTACTTTTTTTTTTTTCATTTTTCTTTATTAAGAAATTTTCTACATCACTCTACATACTATCCACAGATTACCCCTTCTCCCTCCTCCCACCCTCTAGCCTTCTTTCCCAAGCCACCCCGCATCCCCACATCCCCCAAATCGAGGTCTCCCATGGAGAGTCAGCAGAGCCCAGCACACTGAGCCTAGGCAGGTCCAAGCCCCTTCCCACTGCACCAAGGCTGTGCAAGGTGTCACACCACAGGCACTGGATTCCAGAAGCCTGCCCATAGACCAGGGACAGAACCCGATCCCCCTGCTTGTGTTCCCCCAAATAGTTTGACTCAGAAAACCATCTTCCATATCCAGAGGGCCTAATCCAGTCCCATGAGGGATCCACAGCAACCAGTCCACAGTTCATGGGCTTCCACTAGTGTGGGCAGTCATCTCTGCATGTCCTCCCATCATGATATTGATGTCCCTTGCCTGCAGTATCTCTCTTCTCTCTCATCAATTGGATTCCTGAAGCTCAGCTTGGTGCCTGGCTGTGGATCTCTGTATCTGCCTCCATGTGTCACTAGACAAAGGCTCTATAGTGACAGCTAGGTTATTTGCTAGGCTGGTCACCACAGTAGACTGACCCAGGCACCCTCTGGACCACTGCCAGCAGACCAAAGTGGGGTCAACCTTGTGGATTCCTGAGAGACTCCCCAGCACCCTGCCTCTTCCTATTCCCATTAAAAAATGGGTTACAGAGCTTAACAGAGAATTCTCAACAGAGGAAGCTCAAATGGCTGAAAGGCGTTTAAGGAATTGCTCAACATCCTTAGTCATCAGGGAAATGCAAATCAAAACAACTCTGAGATACCATCTTACACCTGTCAGAATGGCTAAGATCAAAAAACACTGAAGACATCTTATGTTGGAGAGGATATGGAGCAAGGGGAACATTCCTTTACTGTTGGTGGGAATGCAAACTTGTACAGCCACTCTGGAAATCAGTATGGTGGTTTCTCAGAAAACTGGGAATAAGTCTTCCTCAAGACTCAGTTCTACCACTCTTGGGCATATACCCAAGGAATGTTCAATCTTACCACAAGGATACATGCTCATCTATGTTCATATCAGCATTATTTATAATAGCCAGAACCTGGAAGCAACCTAGATGCCCCTCAACTGAAGAATCGATAAAGAAAATATGGCACATATACACAATGGTGTACTACTCAGCAGTAAAAAACAATGATATCATGAAGTTTGCAGGCAAATGGATGGAACTAGAAAAAAATCATCTTGAGTGAGGTAACCCAGACTCAGAAGGACAAACATAGTATGTACTCACTCATAAGTGGATACTAAATGGGAGGGAAGGGATGGCCAGACTGCAACCCATAACTCCAGAGAGGCTATCTAACAGGGAAAGACCCTAGGAGGGACACATGGATGATTTTGTGAAGGAGAAGTGGATGAGATCTACATGAGTGGACTGGGTATGGAGGGGTGGCAGAGGGCGAGGAGTGGGGAATGAGAACATAAGGAAATAGGAGGGTCAAGCTAGAACAGGGTCAGAGTGGGAGGGCAGGGAGGAAGATATCATGATAGATGTGTACATGTTCTTAAAACATACCTGCTCACTATGGTACTGAAAATGATAGGATGGGAGGTTCATAAGTTCAGAACCAGCTTAAACTATGCTTAGACCGTATTTATTTTCCAAGTAAAGACCATAAGGTCACAAGGTCAGTTTAACATGGTGAACTATACTGCCTAATCTCTCCAGAGAAGCAAACACAAAGCCCCTAGGTCAGTTGCTTTCAATCTGTGGGTCGTGACCCCTGGGGGTGGTGTTACCTATTGGATATTTACATTACAATTGTAACAGTAGAAAAATTACAGTTATGAAGTGGCAATGAAACAATTTTATGGTTGGGGGGTCACCACAAGATGAGGAACTGTATTAAAGGGTCACAGCACTGAGAAGGTTGAGAACCACTGCTCTAGGTCATATGTCCATCCTGCAGCAGACTCCAGTTCTCAGCACAGTGTGTCCTTGCTGAAAAGAACTATAATGAACACACAACCTCCCTTGGAATGTCAATCTCAAGGCTATTTTAAGGGCTCTTTTAGTTACTTGTTCTTGGGAGCAGCAGGTTTGCACATAAAACTATTTCCTTTCAGCCAGTGAATCTTCAAATTCAGCTCTTATTTCCGACTCTGGTACATATACTAGATAACAGGAAAAAAAAGCCTCATGAATTAGGTTCACAATTCCTCTTCTTTTTTCTCTGTATGTTGCATTTCAGAGTTTGGGGGAATGGATCAAAGTTAGGATATAAAAATGTGGCTAATTATTTTGAGAGAAGTCCTTATCCAGTGTGCTGTCTGCACTGGGATGAAGAAAGTCTGTCTCCACAAGATGCATGTCCATTCAGAACCCTAGACTGAGGCTTTAAAAATGAATAATTATTATAGCAACATCATTCAGTATTGGAATAGGCCTTAAATCTAATGACTAGGAACCTATGCAAAAGCCATGTAAGACAAAAGACCAATGGATGGTGGGGTGGAAATGAATGCTGTGCCTGCAAGCCAAGAACTTTCGGCAACTTCTAGATGCTAGAAGTAGTAAAGTATTCTTCCTAGAACCTTGGGCAAGAACATACCTACCAAAACCTTTTTCTAGACATTTTATCTCCAGAACTATAAAGAATAAACTTATCTTGTGTTAAATGACCTAGATTTTTAGTAATTTGTTATACTATCCCTAGAAAATTAATAGCATTTACAAGCTTTACAAAATTCACAATTGGAATGGACCATCTCATGATTTTTTAAATTATTTATTGCTTTAATTCGTAACAGTAACATGAAATATAAAGCTAAGAATAAAAGCCTTCATTTGTACCACAGTTTCATTCCTCACAAGCCTTTTTGATTTTTATTTTTACTCATTTATTTTTGTGTTTGTGTGTTATATAGAGATGAGAGGTGTTTCTCTTTTTCCACTATGTGGATTCAGGAGATTGAACTCAGTTCTAAGGGTTGGTGGCAAGTATCCTAATATAATCTATGTATGTATGTATGTATGTATGTATGTATGTATGTATGTATCTATCTATCTATCTATCTATCTATCTATCCATCTTCCACCATTTAGATCTCTTCACTGATTATCTATAATCAATCATATCACTTGATTTTTAAGCTCCATGTATAATTTTCAGACACACACACACACACACACATTCATTTATATAAATATATATCATGTATTCTATTTTCCTTTTTACATTTTTGTTTGCATTTCAGTTTTGGAAGTTTCCATTGATCCACCTTTAACTTGATTCTTTGCTGCTGCATGCAGTATACTGGTGCGTTAAAGCTGTTGTTTCGATCACAGTATCTTTGTTTCTGATGTTTCATTTTATTCTCTTTATAAAACCCACTTTTATGGTTTTGCCATTATCTATTCTATTACAGCTCTAAACAGATCAGCCCATTATTTAAAATCCTAAGCCAGATAAAACAATTGTCTGTGTCATGTTTGAGTCTGATTCTGATGCTTGTTTTGTATCTTTAGAGTACAGTTTTTCTTGCCTTGTAGAATGCCTTGAAGTTTTTTTTTTTTTTTTTTTTTTTTTTTTTTTTTTTTTTTTTGCCATCGAAGGCTGGACATGGTATTCTAAATAACTGAGGTAAATGGGCTTTCAGTGTGAGAGTTTAGGCTAGTTTGGCCAGAAGTTGGACTGTGTTTAATGCTTGCTGTAGCTGTAGGTACCACAGGCTTCAATTCTTCTAACATCTTTGCTTTTGTCTGTATTGTTATATTTTGATCCTCTAATAATTTCTCCTTAAACAGAGTATTATATTAGGTATTTACCTTGCTGCTGTGACCAAACACCTTCTAAGGGGCTACTTAAGTGGGGTAGAGATTTATTTTGGCTCAGAGTTTGAGAAGATGAAGTTCTTCATGGAGGAATAGACATGGTGACAGGAGCTTGAGGTGGCTGGTTACATTGTGACTACAATTATTAAGCCGAAGAAAGATAGGAAGTACAACTGACCTAGAAGAACTCAAGGCCCGCCCCCAATGACCCACTTTCTTCACCAAGGCTTCACCTCCTTGAGGTTCCACCACTTCCTCCGACAGTGCCGTCAAACAGACTCCAAGAATTCTAACACATGGGCTTATGGGAGATATCACTCATTCAAACCACCACAGAATTCAAACCAGAAATCCTGGGATCTTTTATGACATCTAGACCTTTACTTGAGAGGAACTGGAGATCATGTCTTAGACTTGTAAGTTTACTGGCATCTCCTGGACCATCTTCTACAGCTTCACCAGACACTTCCTGTCAATGGAAAAGATAGAGATCTGACAGATTGTGGTTTTTTTAAATTATTTTTTTATGGTTGCCAATCTGTAAATACAAAATCTGAGTATATCGAGGGATGGTCGACAACCCCATTAAGTCAGGGGTTGACTGACTCAGCTTCTGTTGTCTTTGTCCCTGATGTGTACTTTTATCCTAACCTCAAATCACTTTTCTGCTGGGCTCATAAGACCCCAGCTTTCTCAGGAAGATCCATTCCCCCCATTTCAGGTGTAACCCTCCTTCTTGAGGTTTGGGTTTCTGAGGAGTGAAGACCGAGTGTACCCTTTGACTTGTGACTGTTTTACTCTCTGTTCAAAAGTCACTTCTTTCTATGGCTTTCTCTTATTTCTTTCCTCCCTGTCTCCCTCCTGCCCTTCTTTGCTTGGCTTTCTTGCTTTTCTTTTTACTAGCATGTGGCATCGTGTGTTAAGTTAAACATTTACCCATTAATGTTAGCTTTTAGCAGAATAAGACAATTTAGCTAAAGAATACTGCCTGGTAAGATTTTTTTTTCAGTAATGATTGAAATGCAAATTAGTACAAGCAATTACCAGGTAATATTCATAGTTTTAAATTGGAGGAATTAATGACATTTTCCTGGCAATCTCTGTAAATTCAAAATTTTATTCCTGCCTTTTATCTGGTAAACACATTCTACATCCAAAGTCCAAATATAGGTAACCATAACATAATCTTTCTTAATTTTAACCACTTCTGAAACAAACTTATTATATAAATTCTATAAAGAATTACTTTATACTAAGTAATATGTTTAGAAAGATGGACAACTTGTGTGTTGGGGTAAATTCTTACATGTTCAGCATTATTTTCTAGGAGGACAGATTTCTTCCCTTAAGAAGAGAAGTAATATTTATTAATTTTTTTAAATTAAGCACTTTTTATCATTTCAGTGTTCAGTGATTATTTATTGAGTAATGTCACATTTGAGCCAGTCCTTTGTTAGGGGGATTTCATGGGGATAAAACAGAGAAGGTTTCATTTCTCATGGGTCTCACATTCTAGTTGGAAAAGGGGGTGATGAGTAACAATAATACACAAGGAATAAAACCATAATGATAAGGGTAGATGTGGGATAAAGAGTAGCTGTGTAGGTCAGAAGAGGGCACACATTGGATGGTGTGGAATCAAGTCCTTTTGAGAAGGTGGCATTCCACTGAGAGATTGAAGAGTTAACCATAGTCTCTCTAATTCTCACATCTTCAGACAAAGGGGATGGTATAGTAGGAATAAACAAAGAAACTTGTTTCTCAGCCAGATTAAGCAATTTTTCTGAGCACATAGCCTTTCCAACCTTTTCTCCTTCCTCCAAAGCTGCTCCCCTTCTACCTCTTGGTCCTTGTAGCTTAGATAGAGCAGCTTTTTTGTTTACTAGACTTTGGATCTCTACAGAGCAGCCAGGTCTCAAAACTATTGAGTCATCAGTTTTCTAAGAAAGACCATCATAAATGAAGACAGCCACCTATATTTAAAAAGTATTTTAATTCTATGGAAATTAAAAGAGCATTTTCTAAGATTTTAAAAGACTCATTATTTTATCTTTATTTGACTTGCTTCACAGAGAACTAAAACCACAGGACAATTTGGCTCCTGAGAAATTTTGGACCCAATGCTTTTGAAGGGTTCTTTTGACTTTGAAAAACTCGGAGGTTAGCCTTAACCCTGCTCCCGTGAGCAGGGGCCTTGCAGACAGAGTCTGTGAGCTGAATATAGACTCTGCTATTTGAATCAGCCAAGAAAGGGCAGGTCATCTTGACCTAAGCATTTTCAGTTTGAATTTTTCTGCTGAAATGGTTACTTATTCGGGTACCAGAAATGATACATTTCTTTCTATTGCAAAGTCTGAATGCTGCTTGATCCTCTTTTCAAAATAATTTACAAATACTGATTTGATTAAGAGATTATGGATTATTCTTCCTAATAATTAGAGTTAGAAGCAACCAGTTGGTGTTTATTAATGCCAACATGCAATTGCCATGAACATCCAGGGTTGACCAAATTATGATAGTTCTATTTATTTCTCAGACTTTTGAATGTAGGCTAAAGCAAAAAATACATAAGAATATAAAAAAATATTTGAAAATAGGCAATTAGGGAGGAAATACTTATAAAGAGTGACAATAGCATTTTTGAGGCCATTTCTATGGTTTCAAGAACCTTCATTGTGTCATTTGTACCTGAGTTCATTACACTGAAAGGCAACACATTGGGCTTATGCTTTAAAGTCAATTGAAATCTTAGTTTTGTGTACATGTAAAAAAGATGAAAGATATAAGCTATTTGAGTGTCTGGCTCCTTTTTTTGTCAATATAACCTTTATTACTTTCATGCTCGTCTGTCTCCTTCTCTTGGACTCAATAGCAGGAGCTAAAGGCAATTGATTTTACAAAACAATTTTGCAGGTGAAGAGAAATACAAATTATTAAAACTGTGCCAGACTGATGAATGCATTCTGAGATATTAATAAAGCACTAGAACACCAAGAATTCATTTGAATCCTTTCTTCTGGTTGATGTTAAAATACATACATATTTTTAAAAACATTTTGAGAGAAAATAATAATGAAGAAAGCAGTGAGAAGTAGGAAACATAAAAAAGGTAAATAACCTGGAATATTATTCCCAGAATAAGCACTATTAGTGTTTTGATGAATCTTCTAGTCTTGAAATATGTATAAATATAATGAGTTGAATGTGCATTCAGTTTTCTACTCTTTCATTAAATAATGTGAGATATTATCCGTGACTCTAAACTAATTTCAAGCATATGCTATGTGATGACCCAGTAATATGTTGTCATCTAGAAATATCCCATATTTTATGACTGTTACCTCAGCCTAAGACATTATAGTTTTTCAGAGCCTTTCTTCTTAAATATTATGCCATGGTAAAAATTCTCCATTTTAAAGTCTGTATAAGCAACATCCTAATATTTCTGTTCTTTAATATTTCTCTCCTTCCCCCTCTTTCTCTGTCTCTCTTTTGTTTTAGAGACAAAGTCTCATTCATCCCAGGCTGGCCTTAAACTCCATATGTGACTGAAGACAATGCTGACCTGGTCTTTCTGTATCTACTAAGTATTTGGATGTACGCTATTACGCCTGGTTTATGAGGAATCAAATCCAGGTCCTCATATATGTGAGGTAAGCACTCTGCTAACTAAACCATATCCCCAGCCTGGTTCTTAATAATTCTTTGTGTTAGATATTGAGATTCCTGATTTGGCTAAGGGTTACAAATTTAGCTGTGGACTAACAACCATCATATCAAAAAGTAAAAGCAACCCAGTACTGTTGTATAATAGTTGTTGCTTAAAGATATTATCATTGGAAAATGATTTTGATAAAATGATAGGTGACAATATCTCATTGGTATAGAGGGGTCACTGCTTCACATATTTGCTATGTTGTTTCAGGGTCCTTCTTCAAGGGGAGCATATGTACTAGCAAATGGGTTCTAAGTACAGGAATGACCTAGGTCTGGAAATAAGACCAGAGATTGTGACTTTACATAAGGCTGACTTTAGACTTCTACTCATGTTTTCTTAGTATCTTTTGATCATTTATATTATAGAATGTGCATATTGGCTAACAATTACTGAGTCTTGACTAACAATTACCAAGTCTTGAGTCTCCATAAGTGTGTATGAGTTATATTCATAGATACCTTTGAGTTAAGCTTCTCTGGTTGCCATTCCAACCTGATGCCTCTTTTGAATCATTTTTTAAGACTTTTTTTTGTATACATGAGTGTTTTTGCCTACATGTATATCTGTATATGTGTACTTGGTGCTAACAGAGGTTGAAAGAGGTACTGGATCCCTTGGAAGTAGAGTTACAGTTGATTGTTAGTTAACATGTAGCTACTAGGAGTTAAACATGGGTCCTTAGCAAGGGCAACCAGTGATCTTAACTGCTGAGTCATCTCTCCAGCCTCTTGATGCCTTTTTATATAATTACATCTTTCTTTACAATGATGAGCTCTGCCTTTCAGCTTTTCTGTTTCATCTTATTATTATTCTTATGCTTACTGTAGAATCTAATTCTACAGTTGTCTCTACTGTTAGTACTGGCTTTTAGAAAAAGCTATTCTGGGGTTTATCAGGGACTCTAGTGAATGCTTTCCTGAGCATTCTTTATTGCTTTGACAAGAAGATAATTATCTGAGCAGTCTCTTAAGGGCAGCCTCAGCTGGACATTGTTTTCCATCAGCCAGACATCTTAACTCTGCAGGTGTGGAAGGGGAGTGTGACCTTCCAAACATCTCAAGGCAAGGTGATTTTTTGAGTTTGGGGCAATCCAAATAAGAAGGGTATAGAGGTAAACCATTAGCAACCCAAATCCACAGCTACTGTAAACTATGCATGTTTCTCTGGTAAAAGGGATCAGGTGGCACACCAAAGGCTGGTTTTGTGACTACTCTAAGAAAGCCTAAGAAGAACCAGGATATTCTCACACACCAATATGTAGTTGGAATTTTCTCCATTCCTGCCTGGCCCACAGTCAGGACAATCTCTCTCATCCGCCAGTCCTACAGCCACTTAGACCCAACCGAGTAAACACACAGAGACTTATATTGTTTACTGTATGGCTGTGGCAGGCTTTTTGTTATCTGTTTTTATATCTTAAATTAACCCATTTTAATTAATCTATACTTTGTCATGTGGCTTGTGGCTTACCAGTATCTTACATCATGTTTTTCCTCATGGTGGCTGGTAGTGTCTCTCTGACTCAGCCTTTTTATTCCCAGAATATTTTTTTGTTTATCCCGCCTATATTTTTTGTCTGGCTACTGACCAATCAGTATTTTATTTATTAACCAATCAGAGCAACACATTTAACATACAGAACATTCCATAGCACTTTCCTTTTTTTTTAAAAAAAGGAAGGTTTTAACTTTCACATAGAAAAATTACAGATGACAAAACAATTATCAAGCAAGAATTATAGTTATAATATTTAGTTTATTTATCATATCTAGTCTATTTGTATTTGGCATAATTAAAGAAGATATCCTCTCTATCTTATATTTGTGAGTCTAAGGTTTTATATTTAACTTCTCTTTTATCATAACTAAGGAAATTATAACTATCTAGTCTTTAACTACATCAAAGACCTCCAAAGGATAGAATATTACCTGAGAAATGGGAGAAGGATGCCAGCAACTTTCAGGCATCTTCTGAGAGTAGACAGAGACAGCTGGCAGCCTGGACAGTCAGCCAAAGTTCCTTTGTAAAGTTGGAGCATCTGTCTGTTGCCCAGAGGCCTAGAGTCTCTCAGTCACTTTTTTTTTTTTTTTTAATGTGTGTGTGTCTTATAGAATATCTGGCAGTTTCCTCTGTGAAGCAGGAATCTGAAGGACCATTTTGTCAGCAAAGTTTAGTGGTCACCTTTTTATGGGTCCTGCATGTCCAGTCAATCAAGCAGTCCAGGCAAGAACAGTTTCTTGCCCAAATGGCTACTTTTTGTCAAGGTAAAGATAAACTCTACATAGAGTGTCTTTGATGCCCATCCTCTTCTCTGAAGTAAATCCAGTATTGTCAGGAGTAGACATGTCTCACTGTCCAGAAAGTCTAAATTTTTAAAAACATTTTAAATGCCATATTTTGTAAGTCTTTGAAGTATTTGAAGATTACCTACCTATGTGAAATATGTTTATGTATACCTAGAAAATTTAACATGACTATAAGTTTGATTATCATAGAAAACTAATTATTAATCTGTATTTTTTAATTATCTATTACAGTCTAAATGAGTTACATAAACATAATACCTTAAATGAGAATAGAAATACACACACACACACACACACACACAGTATAACAAAATTAAGTTTAAACTTGTATCAATAAACTAAAATCCATAGCAGTGTAAAAAATTTTAAACAAGTTGTTATTTAAAAGTAGGTTCAGTAATCTACCCTTTTATCTTATCATATCTATATCATATCTCCTTTTTTTAAAGAAAGAGATCACACTTATAATCAACCTGATTTAAACAAAAATATTGGGTTTTTTCTTCCTCAAAGCACCAGAGGGCTCTTTTGATATGGGACAAAAGAATCTCTTAACCTTTTTTTTTTTTTTAAACTAGTAAAAACTATATCCAACACACAGCATAGTGCACAGCTTGGAGACACCTCTGTGTAACAGCATAGGTCAAGCCCGCATGCCACAAACCCGCCATAGAGTAGCTCAAACCCGCAGGTTGCTGCTAACTTGAAAAAGACAACTAGGAAGCTATTTTTAGCTCTGTTTTAGAATCTTTTGTCTTAGGTTTTAGGTGGAAACTCTTGCCCCACATTGGGTGCCATTTGTAGCTGGAGTTTTCTCCAGTCCTGCCTGGCCCAAGGTCAGGACAAATCTCTCTCACCGGCCAGTCCCACAGCCGCTTAGACTCAATGGAGTAAGCACACAGAGACTTATATTGTTTACAAACTGTATGACTGTGGCAGGCTTTTTGTTATCTGTTCTTATCTCCTAAATTAACCCATTTTTATTAATCTATACTTTGTCATGTGGCTCATGGCTTACTGGTATCTTACATCTGGCAGCGTCTCTCTGACTCAGTCTTTCTGTTCCTAGAATTTTCTTTTTTGCTTGTCCTGCTTATATTTTTGTCTGGCTACTGGACAATTGGCATTTTATTTATTAACCAATCAGAGGAACACATTTAACATACAGAACATCCCACAGCACCAATATCTTCAATACACACATTTGGGAATCTGGGGAGGTAGGTTTTACAAAGAATTTGTTTTAATTCAAAGAACTACTTAATACTTCAGTTTCCAAGACATTTTGTTGGAAGTATAAGAACTTAACTGGGCTGATAGGTATGGGAAGAACCTACCATGCAGCACTATGAGACTTGTGATAATTTTGACATGATATAAGTACATTAATTCCAACATGCCTTTTGTCTTAGGCTTCAACATGAGACCTTGAATCATATGAATACTGAATGTTATGTGTGTGTTATCATCAAACATGTTCTAGAGGTAAACGTGTGTGTGCTAAAAACACACAAGGAACACAAGTAATATAGCCATATTTGAATTATTAATTTTGTTGCTTTAAACTACAGCAGTGATTAAAGTGGTTGTGTCCATTTTAAGTTGATTGAACTTTTGGCAAAAATTTGTGTTGAATTCAGTCTTCAAGATGAAATTACTTTTCTTTATTGAAATTAATGGCAATTACACTTTTGATGTTAAAAACTCAAGTAGCAAGTTCAATTAGATGAATAATGACAATGTATCAATTAACTAAAATTTGCCATTTGTAATAGTATTCAGACATCTTGTATGTCTCGGTCTAATTTCTTTTTTATTCCTACTTGCTAATATTTTGGACATTTCTTAAAAATTCCAAATAAAGCTATTTCTTCCCTACAGGTCTGTCAGTTTTGCTTTATAAAATCAGAGGCAACCATTGAAAGATATATTTGTATTTTTAAGTGGCTTAGGATTGTAGATGCTTGTGAGATACAATATGACATTTTAACATACATATACAGCATGATATGAAATGATTGTGATCAACAAATCTGATACCTCAGTCACCTATCCTCGTGTTGTGTGGGGAAAATTGAAAATCCTCTCTCTTGACTATTTGGAAACTCTGAATTAATTCTTGCTAATAATGGCTATGCTTTACATCTAGTATCCTACTATGAGTGAGTACATACCATGTTTGTCTTTCTGAGTCTGGGTTACCTCATTCAGGATGATTTTTTTCTAGATCCATCCATTTGCCTGCAAACCTCATGATGTCATTGTTTTTCTCTGCTGAGTAGTACTCCATTGTGTATATGTACCATATTTTCTTTATCCATTCTTCAGTTGAAGGGCATCTAGGTTGTTTCCAGGTTCTGGCTATTACAAACAAAGCTGATATGAACATAGCTGAGCAAATGCCCTTGTGGTATGATTGAGCATTCCTTGGGTGTATGCCCAAGAGTGCTACAGCTGGGTCTTGGGGGAGATGGATTCCCAATTTTCTAAGGAAGCGCCATATTGATTTCCAGGGAAGCTACCTAGAAAACGGGACCCTAGGAAAGACACAGGTATCACCCAATGACAGAGAAATGGATAAGAACTACATGAACAACCTGGATGACTGTGGGAGTAATGAAGGGCAAGGTTCGAGGGAAAGAGAGCTTAGGGGAGGAGGAGATCCCAGCTGGATCAAGAACAGAAAGGGAGAACAAGGAATAACAGACCATGATAAATAAAGACCACATGTGAACAGGAAGAAGCAAAGTGCTAGAGAGGTCCCCAGAAATCCACAATAATACAGCCACTGTAGACTACTGGCAATGGTGGAGAGAAAGCCTGATCTGACCTAGTCTGGTGATCAGATGGCCAAACACCCTAACAGTCGAGCTGGAACTCTCATCCAATAACTGATGGAAGTAGATGCAGAGATCCTCAGCCAGGCCCCAGGTGGAGCTCCAGGACTCCAATTGTTGAGAAAGAGGAGGGACTGTCAGAATGTGAATTGTTGAGACCAAGATTGGAAAAGCACAGGGACAAATAGCCAAACTAATGGAAACACATGAATTATGAACCAAAGGCTGTGGAGCCCCCAGCTGGATCAGGCCCTCTGGATAAGTGAGACAATTGAATAGCTTGAACTGTTTGGGAGGCATCCAGGCAGTGGGACTGGGACCTGTCCTTAGTGCATGAGCTGGCTGTTTGGAACCTTGGGCTTACACAGGGACACTTTGCTCAGCCTGGAAGGAGGGATCTGGACCTGCCTGTACTGAATCTACCAGGTTGAATTGAATCCCCAGGGGAGTCTTGGCCCTGGAGGAGATGGGAATGGAGGGGAGAGAGTGGGAGGAAGGTGGGGGCGGGGGCCGGAGTGGGGAGGACAGGGGAACTCATGGCTGATGTGTAAAATTAAAACACAAATATAATAAATAAAAAAGGAGAAAAAATAATAAAATAATAGCTATGCTGCTGTACTGGAGAGTGTTAGAAGTTATTTCTCCTGACCTGCTGTACCCTGTTCCCACTAGCTCCCCTCTTCATCTGACCTTTCTCTCATCGTTCCCCAGCCTCTGGTCACGATTCCTTACTTCTTTAAGATCATCATTTTTAGTTCCAGGAACATAGTGATAAGAACAGTAGGTGTCCGTCTTTCTGTGCATGACATTTGTGTATCCTCCACACCCATCCATTTTGATATAAACAAATGGCAGAATAATAGTACACTGTATCACACATTTTCTTTGTTCTCTTATTTGCAGGTGAACTCCTAGGTGAAGTCCAGATCTTGGTTACTGTGAATAGCAAGCACTCCAGTAAAAACCGGAGTGTGAGCGTTAGTTTTGAAGCAGGTTTTACTCCTTAGCCCAGAACTTGCTTGTGATTTAGACTGACTTTTCACTCTCCATCTTGCTTCAACCAGTGCAAGAATTGAAGGTGTGTGCTATTACAACTGGCTTTAGATTTTTTTGACATTGAATTACTTTTGGATATAATAGTGATGAGACTGATGAATTACTTGATCATAATTCTATTTCCAGTTTTCTGAACAAGTTGAATATTGTTTTCTATAATAGCTGTACCAATTTCCCCATTTTTGGAAAACGTTGAGGGATTTCTCTACATCTTTTTCTGAGGCTATATCTTATTTTAGAAATATATATGCATATAATAAATCTATTTTCTCAACCATTGTTCATTTTATAAGTTCGTAACTTGTCTTAAGATTTTTCTTTGAATTTTATTTTTGTCATATATTAATTGAGCTTGCTACTTTAAACACATTTTTTATGGTATATCATTTTAATAGTTTATCATTTTATATGTGTCTTGTACAGAAGTACAATCTTAACTTTATAAAATGTCAGTGTGAGAATTCTTCTGGCTTGATTAGAGACTTTAATTCATTAATGTATAGTTGCTCTTCCATTGTATTTAAGAGACTAGCTGTGTTTCGGGCATGCAGTGCTAGTCCATTCATTATCTCCTGCAAGATTCCACTGGAAGAGTATGTAAAAAAAAAAAAAATTGGTTACCCTACACTGTGGTTAAGCCAACCTTAGACTTAGCAGCATAAATACAGGAGGTGAGTATGTCTCTGAATGGGAAAGACCAAGTCTCCTCTGTGTTGGTTTCCATGTAGTGGTATAGCATTAGCTTTTTCATACACTTGCCCTAGAATTTACAGTCCTCTTCCCATTAGTCTAGGTTCTCAAGAGGCTTTGCTTTTTAAGAGTGCCATGTATAGGATATTTTGTCACCAGACACAATGCTACTGCCCCAAAGTGGAAAACAAAAACAAAAAAAAAAAAACAACACTTCTAGTCAATCAACACCACCAGCAAATATTAAAAAAAAAATCTCTTCTCTCAGAGCCTTTCTCCAACAGTGTTTCATTGCTGCAGTTGGTGGGTATCACTCCTCCAAAAGAAAGGCAGGAACATTCAGGGTTCAGCAGGGGTATGCACACTCCTCGTCCATCCAAGGAGGCAGGCTGGAAAGTCAGCTCCTCATGCACCCAACTTCAGCATCCATGTGTCCTGTCTGCCTCATGTGCCAAATCTGAGGCAGGATTTGCCCTGTCTCTGCTCACTTCCACCAGAGCTATAGAACTGTCTGTCCTGTCCCCACCCACATCTTCACAAGCTGTGCTGATAAGGACATGATGCTTCTACTGAGCTCCCATTCTAGCACGTGCTAGACACTCTCCTTTCTCTGACCATCCCCTGTTGATCCCCGACACTTACTGTAAGACATTAGTAATATAAGACATTAAAAGTCATTAATCCTACCAAAAAATTACTTCTCTGTTTTTTGCACATTGATATTTGTATATGGATTGTCTTGAGTTTTAAGTTAATATAGATAATATTAAACACATAGGCAGACAAATATTTCCAAGTAGATCCTGCTGTGCTAAGATATCGAAGTGTGATTTTTATTAAGCACATTCTAAAAATGAGGTAATTAAGCTAGGACTTGGTTAGAGTTTCTTGGCTAGTAAGCTGTAGATAGAGGCTGGAAAAATTGAAAAGATAATTTGTAAAAAAGGAGCCAAGTAATTTGTTCAATTTGTTGACGGTGACTCTGTTGTTTATCAGCTCCTGGTCCTTCCTCTATCATGTACCTAGTTCTAGACCCAGCACTGCTCTGAGGCGGCAACTAGCCACTGTAGAAGCTCCCATTGTAGGTGAGCAATCTGTAGACTTGGCATGGTTGCCTCCTACCTTCCTGAGCTGGCACCGAAGCTGACATGGTTAATGAGTATCAATTTTGAACACATTTATGTATATTCAATTCCCGTATAAAGGCTCCATTTGTGTAATACTTACAGGTGCTCTGATAATTCTCACTGAGAACAATAATTTTGGCAGTGAAATAAAATAAACATGCAAACATTTTGTAGAATTGCTTTTCAAATGTAATTATTAGGCCAGCAAAGAAATGCGCTGCTGTGCTTTTGACATAGAGGACCATATTAATGGTGTTTAAAATAGTAAGTGAAGCACATTAGCCTAGGCTGCTGTGGGCAGCATGTTCCACGAAACCACTTTATTCTGCCATTTGTCTGCTTGTTTTCACACAGATGCCAACATAGCTCATCTAACTTTATTTTTAGCATGATTGCATGTAAGAAAGATGCTATAAAATAGACCTGAGACACTAACAGAGTCACTGAAATACATGCTAGACCCCCTTAAAGAATATTTAAAATATAGGGCCAGAGATGCACCCAGTGGAAGAGAAAGCCTGTAGCATGTGGAAATTCCATCCCCAATGCTGAAAAAAAAAATCCAATCCAACAAAAATTAAAGTGTTAGAATAGACAAATACCCACAGATACAAATTAAGAACAACCAAAAATATTTTTTAAAAAAGGTAAAATATGGAACAATCCTCTATTAGACATTACCATTTCTGGTTTCCTGTGTGACACATTAAACTATAGCCTGGGAGAGGGCCATTTTCAAAGTTTATCATACTCACATATGCTACTGAGATAATTTTCCTAACTCACTAAATTAACCTACAGATTTATAAGGGTAATAGTTTTCTGGTTAATAGAGCAACAATAAATAAGGAAAACAGTGGCTCTCAGTAGTTGCTTTTATTACTTAATGGGTGAAATGACAGCAATTGTATCATCTGGTCATTTGAAATTTCAACACTGTTACATTTCTATTGCTGTGATAATGTACCATGACCAAGGCCACTTATAAAACAAAGCACTAATTTGGGCTTATGTTTTCAGATGGTTGAGTCCATATTATTCTTCTAAAGAAAATTTCATCTTTAAAATTTTAATTATTGTTGTACAGTATCTTATTTCTTTTCTACTCATACTTAGTTGATTTAATAATCTATCTGCAAAACCCACATTTTTTTATCTTGTATAATTTCTGTCACCGAGAGCTTAATGTAATGCAGGAGAATGAAGAGTTACACAATTATAGTGACTTACAGGAGGAGGCTCAAGCCACAACAGAACAATTGAAAAAAACAGAAAAAAGATTACGATATAGATGGGTCTGACCTAGATGATAATTGAATGTTTTTCAATATTTTATTGAGGTATAATTGACAAATAAAAAATATATTTATTCAGATCCCACAACTTAATGATTTGAAATATGTGAACATTCTGTAATTATTGCCACAATCAAATGAATTAATGCATCATTGCTTTTGCATTACCATGTGTATGTGTGGAACTGTATTGTTTATTTGAGGCTAATTGGGTATTGAAGGCAAAGGAACCCAAGTGTCTTAAACTTCTTGGATCTTTTAGCTAAAAGGAAATGCTTGTTAATGGAATCATCTTACCCAGGAAGAGAAATAAATTTTGAGATACAAATAAATTGTAGTGACTTTGGATACACGAGAACTTCAGTTAATATTTGCTCCAGGAGTGATTTTGGAACATGTAAGCCTATGCATTTACTAATATATATGCTAAATTCAGAAGAAAAGACAAAGTGAAGGATATAGTTTTGGCAATTGTAGAGGAAACCAAGTTTTTAATTAATTTAGTTTCTTCACTTAATATTTCCATAGACCTTTACTTTATACTTTATTAATTTAAAGTCAGGTATGGTGGCTTATGCTTATAATTCAAGCACCCAGGATGCTGATGCTGGAGATTTGCAGAGGATTTGAGGCCGGCCCGGGCTTCAAAGTGAGGCCTTTTCTAGAAAAACCCTAATAAAAGCCATATAGAAGTCAATTGTCATGAGCCTAGACCTAGATTAAAAAGATATAAAGAGATATAGATTAAAGAGATATAAAGACTCAATATAATGATGATGATGGTAATAATGACAGTGATAGCAACAATTTGATAACCCTTCTGTGGAGAACTAAAAATTAAATACTCTCTCTTAGTGTGGTCAGAAGATCATGTGCTGAAGAAAATTTGAAGAATTGAAAACTAATGATTATTGGTTCTGATGATTAGAAAATATTGCCAATAGAAAGTAAGGAAAATATAGATAACAAAAAACAAAACCAAAAACACAAAATACTTACAAGACCCAATTTAAATGTGTCAGTGCCGAAAACATAGGTCATATAAAGGATGTTTCTATTCTATGTCCACTTATATACTCTTGTGTTACGAGTTAGTAAACAATGAGGTTAATTATAATTCCAAGAATAGGCAAATGTGACTTTATTTAGGAACAGATATTTAAGATCAAATCAAGTTTAAGTGGGTTTATTAAGGTAGATCCTTATCAAATATGAGTGGTATCATTGTTATGAAGAGGATAGCACTATGTAAAGATAGAGAGATCCATGCTCATGAAGTGGCCACTACATGATGGAAAAAGAGTTTGGAGTCAAGTGGCTACAAGCTCCACCACCAGAAGTCAGGAAGGAGTGAGGAAAGGCTCTACTCTGAATCCTAGGGCAAGCATGGCCGCAGTGATACCCTGACTTGGGAGTTCTGTTCTCCAGCACTATAGAAAATAAATTTGTTTAGAAGTGTATCCAGTTCATGTGCTTCACCATGGCTATGCTTGGAAATGAGTACTCTCCCTACTTCTCTCTTCCACTTACATTATCTCCCCCACTAATCAGACAATGTTTATCCAACATTTTCCCTACTGGCCACTTTGTTCCACTTCCTAGCTCTTAGAATTACTGTCTTGAGACACCACTTGGTACTTAGAAGACAAGTAGGTGAGAAGAGGGTCCTGCAGCGGAAGCGACTTTACTTGATCTCAGTTCTGTCAGTTGTATTGAAGATGTTCTCAGTTGTGTCTTCGCTGACAAAGCACAGTCTATATAGGTGAATATTTTGCAACATTTATGGACTTATGGCTCAAAGGTGTGCTGCAAGTGGCAAGTCACAGAGAGGCTATAGATAAATGGTGTGCGTTGCACTGCTGGGCTTGAGAGCTCATTCGGCAATAAGCCCTGCGGCCGTGAGTTATCACCAGCTGGAGAGCAGAGTCAGAAGGTTGAGAGGTTGGTTTCTCAGGTGAGTGATGCAATGTGAGAAAGCCTCAAGTTCTTTAAACAAATTCTTATAGGTGACTTGTACCTGAGCCAGAGAAAGTAATGGCTAGCTGCTGGGATAGGGGTACGGGCTGGATGAATAATGATTCTAGGAAGCTGTTGCCAATGGTGGTCAGGCGGCAAAGATATACAGCATGTATAGTTTAATTTATTGCCACAGTTTCCTCTAGGAGCTGAACATGTTGCCTGTGAGTCATGGGCTATGAGCGTGCTGGAGAGATATTCCGAATGTAAAATACTATACTGTTTACAGCATGTCTCCTACATTCTTAAAGTGACAGGCACCTATCTCCATAGTGGACCATAAAGGCCAGTTAGAAAATCTGGGAATGAATTTTGTACCATGCTTGTTTTACTTAATTTGGTCTTCCTGTGCATGCCATAAACTACCACTACATTTTTATTAATGACAACACGGGTAAAGTATTTTGATTTACTATAAATATTGAGAAACAAGTTGTGATTGTTAATGTTTGTTGTCAACTTGCCACCCAGGAGACAGGACTTCTCCTGGTACATCTCTGAGGGATTGTCTAGATTAAGGTTAGCTCCTGAGAAGGTATGTGAGGGATTATCCTAAGTTAATTGATGTGGGAAGACCTATCTAATTCTGTGCAGGACCATTCTCTGAGCAGGGGGTCTGGGACTGTCTAACTTAGCCCCAGTAACCATGTGCTAATTCACTGCTCTCAGCTCTTGATTGTAGATGTAGTAAATATAATGCGACCAGTTCTAAAAGATCCTGGTCTCTTACTTTTCCAGAGAAGGGGGTTTTAATCTGGAACTATAAGCCTAACAATTTTTTTTTCTCCTAAGTTGCTTTTGTCAGGACATTTTATTACAGCAAGAAAAAAAGGAACTAAGATACAAAAGAATTCTAAGACTACTTCACATATACTAGCAACCCAAAAGATAGAAGGTTTCTCTTTGGAAGTCACTTCACCGAAAAACTCTCTGATATCTACTAAATCCTGTGTGCTTAGACAATTCAAATATGAGTGGTATCATTGCTATGAAGAGAATAGCACTATAAATAGAGAAATCCAGGCTCATGAAGTGGCCACTACATGGTGGAAAAAGAGTTGGGAGTCAAGTGGCTACAAGCTCTGCCACCAGAAGTCAGAAGGAGTGAGGAAAGGCTCTACTCTTAACCCCACTTATTTCCTTCTGAAAGCAGTCATAAGGAGTCAAACTGACCCAGCACAATTTACTGTGCACATGTTTTCACAGGTTTAAAATGACAAGGATAGACAAAGACTTTGTTACTCTGAAGGGAACAGGGACTAATGAGAATTTTCTATACTTTTGATTTCTGATACAGTTGTTATTTTGGTATCAAGTGTTGCTGTGTTGTTTTGGCATTAAATCTCTTTTCTAAGGAAGGGTAGAAGATGTCAGTCTTAATGTAAATGAAAAGTTATGAGTTCTTTTTTAAAGTGTACTTCATTGGTAAATTGAGTCTACTTAAAATGAGCAAACCAAGTAATTTGATTTCTGAAGAGAAAATCTCTTCAAAATAGTTTTAGGTAGGATTCAGTGAAACTTAATGCCTACTAATAACATATGATCTAGTAGAATAAAGAAATCAGGGTCAGAGTAGCAAGTGCTTACAAATAAACAGCTTTAAAGATTGTCTGGACAATTTTCCTTGAGAAACACTTACACCCAGTGTTAGAGGCAAGGACAAGACCCTATTGGAAAAAGACAAAATGACAGGGCAAGTAAGAAGTAAAATTATATATAATAATTGCCTGATGGAGAAATTTTGGCATTGATAAAAACCTGTGGTGGCTCTTAAAGAATTTTTTCTCTGACATATTTGGCCCTGATATCAATTGTGACTTTAATGGAAGCGGTGTTTTGTGTGTGTGTGTGTGTGTGTGTGTTTTTAACAATATAGATAGGTAAGTGGAAAGGGCAACATTAGGGATCAGCAAGCAGCTATTAGTAAAGTTCTGTAGATTTTCCAGTGACTCAAACATGATGGTCAGTTTCCTGGTCTCCACTGTGCTGAAGAACACATGAAAGTCATTAACAGTAGCTGGCTTTTGAGTATCACATTTCTAATGTATTTAGTAGCTATTTGACCTAAAATAAAAAACCTGACAGATGCAAAAATACTGTCAGTACGAACAAACAGATGAGTGAAAATGAGTCAGTGTGCCAGGGCAGATATTATTAGATAGTCATGGACTATCCAAGTGAAGATGGGTCTCTATCACCAACCTCAACTCTGTTTCCATCCTACCTTAAGAAGCTTACAGGCGGAGTTGGAGATTTAGCTCAGTGGCAGAGTGCTAGCCTAGCAAGCGCAAGGCCCTGGGTTCAGTCCTCAGCTCAGAAAAAAACAAAAAAAACAAAAAAACAAAACGACACACACGCGATGGAAAGAATGGGTAACTTCAGAAAGGAACAGAGTCTTCGGTGCAGAAGTATTCCTTCCTTTTATAAAATTAGAATTTAAACTATGCATAAAATATAATACTATAAATATTTATAGGGAATAATATGATGTTTTGATACACAAATCTATCAGATGTTTAAAATTGAATTAAAATTTATGTATGCTTGATGCTGGCTTGATAAAGAATTGGGCATATGTACGTCTGTAATCCCAGCAATGGAGAGGCTGGGGCACAAGTGTTGTGAGTTCCAGCAGGGCTTTGTTTAGTTCAGAACCATAACAAGAAGAAAACTGTGTATTCAATCAACTGAAGACAGAATGAGATGATTTCGTGATGTGACTAAAGGGATTGATTGGCAAAAGACAGTGAAAGGTATAGAAATAGCAAGAGTGCTGTACCATTTTTATATGTGTAGTCTTAAGGAAGGGAGAATTATCACAACTTTATTAGAGGTATAGTGATGGGAAAAGACATACCTTCCAAGATGGAGGGAGATGAGCAAGCCATTGCCTGAGCCACAGCAAGACAGAGAGCATATGTGGCATGTAAACACCTGCTCTGTTTTCCCCCATGCCTTCAGATATTCTTCTGGAGCCTTGCAGAAGCTGCATTGAAGCCTGAGGACAAGAGGAAGCCTGGGGATACATCTCCAAGTGGTTAGTATCCTGGGCGTACAGATCAAAGGAGAGAAAGCAGAACTGGAGCCAGTGAGCCAAATTAGAATATCACAAACTCTATTTAAGAACTGAGGACTTCCAATCCCCGTACAGCTGAGGCTAGGTTAAAGTAATCCTAGTTAGAACTTAATGAGAAGGGGATGAAAGCTTAACACCCTGAGGTGCCATTTGGGGACCTTTGCAGCCGATTCTTTGTGGGGTTCCAGCCCTCACCTTTTACAGGGTTCCTTTGAGGAGGAGAGAGGAATGCGAAATATTAGGTAGAATAATAGGCCTAGTCGACAAGAGGAAGAAAGACAGAAACACGGTATAGCTTTGGGAGGACCTGAATCAATATCCACCGGCCACACACTTTATTCAAAAGGGATTTTTAATAACAATGTCAAGGGGCAAGGAAAAAGACCTCCTCTTTGCTAGATATATAATCAAGTGTAGCCCCTTCCAAACACCTGGTAGCCAGGCCCATGGTCCAATCATCCTTTTATGCAGCCCTGCTGGGTAAAGCAAGCTCGGATCTCACTAGGAGACCTTTGTGGGCTCCCACAATTCTTAAGCTTCCATTTGAATGCTCCTTGCTATCTTTGTCTGCATAAATATTTGCTCAGATGAAGATGGCCCACTCCCAGCCATTCAGTCACTTCTGCCTCAGTGTCTTGCCATTCTTCGTATATACAACATTCTTCTTAATTCTCCCAAGCTAAAGTCCCTAGAAAAATCATCTTTTTCTGTTCACAGGACCAATTATTCTTTTGCTATTCCACAACACTTAAATGCCTGTGACATTCATTGGAAGCGTATTTTATAGCGTCTATTCTTTTTTTCTTTTTTTTTTCCAATTTATTCTTCTCTCATATATTACATTCCAACTCCAGCTTCTCCTCCCTCCTCTCTTTCCATCCCCTCTCATACAACCTACCCTTTCCCCCAATCCACTCTTCCTCCATGTCCCCTCAGAAAGGAGCAGACCTCTCCAGGATCTCAACCAGATATGGCATATCAAGTTACACTAAGACTAGGCACCTCCCTTCATATCAAGGCTGGGCAAGGCAACCCAATAGGAGAAAAAGCATCCCCAAAGCCAGCAAAGTACTCAGAGATAGCCTCTGTTCCCACAAGAAGACCAAGTTACATAACTGTCACATATATGCAGAGGGCTTAGGTCAGATCCATGCAGGCTCCCTGGTTATTGGTTCAGTCTCTGTGAGCCCCTGTGATACCAGGTTAGTTGAATCTGTGGGTTTTCTTGTGTTAGCCTCCACCCTTCTGGCTCCTACAATCCTTTCTTTCTTCTATAGGTTTTCCCAAGCCCTGTTTAATGCTTGGCTGTGGGTCTCTGCATCTGTTTCCATTAGTTGCTGGACGAAGCCTCTCTGATGATAATTATGCCAAGCTCCTGTCTACTAATACAGCAAAACATCATTAAGAATCATTTCATTACTTAATTTCTTTAGTCTTTATTCTGTCTTACCATCTGGATCGTCAGTGAAAATACCTCTTGTATCTGATGATAATTTAAAACATTCAGAAGGATTCTGAGGTCACCTTGGAAATCAGGAGGATGCTGTACTTACTTAAATAGTTCAGAAGTGTCTGCTGTAGCCTATTACAAGTATTCCATGGGATTTGGCCATTCTTGAATTAAGTGTCAGAGGGTGACAAAGGGTGACAAAGCAATTTATTCATCCTCCCACTCTGTACTTAGCATAGTGCCTTAGATGAGGTAGGTTTGTAATAAATGTTTGTTGATTGAGTGTTTTGATTTCCTTACAATTTATATACATTAAGGACCTGGTATCAATGAAAAAATTTGAATTCTGGAACAGAATTTTTATTCCAGCATATTTCTCTTTTGAGAAAAAGGTACAGCTTGAATTTGTTCTCAAAATACCTCCCTTGTAATAGTAAAATGAAACACCATGCTGTAGTCAGAATAGCAAAGTGAAATAAAATGGTGGTGGCTGGATAGTGCAAGGGAGAGAGCTGGGAGAGGCTGGCTTCCACGCACTGCTTCTAAAGCTGGCTCATTGACTTAAGGATTGCGCCACACACTGAGCTATGCTACTGCTGCTGCCACTGCTGTTAGAGATGCTTGTTCTCACTGAAGGGGGAGGGGAACAACACAACCCCAGCATTCAGTATGTAAGCCCGAGTTTGAGCAGGAAAATTCAGGATGATTCATTATTTATGCTCTCATACTTTGTCCTGATCTTTCCTTCATATAGGGGCTGCATGCATCCTTCTCATAACACTCTTTGTGTCCATTTTCAATGGTATCTCTTTCCTGCATGACTTACTGACTACAATTCCTTCCTGTAACACTTTTTGGTTCCTAGCATGCTGAAGTCTGGTGGTGTGTGCTCATTAAAATTTGGCCTAAGAGAAGTTGAGTAACAGGTTCTGGCTGAATAGACACTTTCTTAAAATTTAATATATATTTTTAAAAATGTGAGTATTGGAGTGGGAGCTAAGTGCTTCGAGGATTTACATAGTTAACCCATGACCAAGTAAATGACATAAAATCTGTTTTAATAGATTAAAAGGAGCATGTAATCTGTTTATTTCTTGGGGAACGGTTCTGTCCCAGGCCAAAGCACATTGCTATAGTGTAAGAAGGTTGCTTATCTTACACGGACATTTCTTTGAGTTTTAATGCTGTCTGAAAATGATTTCCTCTCAAGTGAATGTGCTGAGAAAGCTCAAATTATCATTTGCCCAAGGGATAGTTCAAACACACACACACACACACACACACACACACACACACACACACACTCCTCACCCATACACACACACACACAATCACACACACACACACACACACACACACACACACACACACACTCCTCACCCACACACACACACACACACACACACACATATATACACATGCATCTCTCCCACATATAGACAAACAACACCCCCACATATATACACATACATCTCTCCCACACATACACTCAATTTACCCCACACATACACATACCAAACCCCACGTATCCTATAAACATTCACATTCACATACATACACCCCCACATGTACATATATAACACACACACACATGCCCTCACACCCACATATATAGACACATACATAATATACACATACCCTACACTTATAAATACACATATCACCACCCACACAAATACAAGCCCTGTATGTACACATATACACATAAACACATCATTCCCCACACATGTATACACACACATTTCTCCCACACATATACACAAACACAACAACCCTAGACATACATACAATCCCCACATCCCATAAACATACACACTTGCAACACACACATCCACATCCACCACACGCACTACAGATGCACATGCATGAGCACACACACACACACACACACACACACACACACACACACACAAACACAGACACTCATACAACATATTCTTATGCTGGCACATATGAGGCTTGTGAATGACAGGTTGGTTTTTGTTACTAATTGATACATGGGGCTGGACTATTTGCCACAATCAAAATTGAAAACTTAGAACTCTGGCACCTCTCATCAATTTGATCTTCCTCATTTCCACAAGCTAATGAGGGTGATGGTTTTATTTGACACTAAAATATTTAGGAAATGCCTTAATCTAGAAATGTGACAAGACAAATTGAGGTTAAGATGTAAAAAGAATGCAGCCCATTAATGAAAGCAATTGTATGTCTTAGAAGCCTAAACACAGTTCATTTTGTCCCCTTGTGCACTTCCTAGAGTACCCATAATAATTGTTCTCCAGAGCATAGATTAAGGAAGAAATCTTGAACTTTAAATGCTTAAGGAATTTTGTGTTCCTATGAAATATTTCCTTATGTTTCTCATCACTTGATTTGAAAGTGAAACCAATTGCAATTTTTCTCTAAACCAAAGTTTTTACAAACCTTGATAATGTGAGCTAAACATACAAATTTATTAAGAAAAGCCAAAAGCAAAGCAAATTGTAATTTTGTGTTAATCTGTGAATCTGTAGTGTACTCACATATTACTACTGTCTAATTATCTTTTTATTGCTCAGTACCCGGTGTGTGTTCTTGGGAAGGGACTTGAAGTACATCCTTTGGCTAAGCCTCTTATCCCAGATCTTATTTTTATATGGCTGAGACAACCAGCGTAAACCACTTTGTTTGGGGAAATGAAAATGTCAATTGGTTTCTCCATTAGCCTTGAAACAAAAGCATAGTCCCAGTGAGTGAGTTGCTAATCCTAAATAATGATTCCTGTTCTTCTTCATTTTTTTCCCTTCCTGTTTGGAAAATATCCTCCACATTTACAAATTGAAATAGCATCCTCATTGTTTTATAAACATTCACCTCCTCACTTTAGCCAGTTATTCAAAGACCACTGCTGGCTGTTTTGAGACATTAAGGGGAATCTGTTATATTACCTGCCTCTACTAAACTTTCTAACTGATAAACACGTGCATACACACATATATCATAAGCCCAAAGCTAATAATTTATAATGAGCTATAACAGTGAGGAAGCATAGGCCACTCAGAATGTTGATGTATAATATACTGAAATATTACCATCTTCCTTTTCTATCCCCTACAGATGACCTAAAGTTACTTTTGGCTTTGGTGAAGACTTGTTTTGTAGGGATGGTTAGAGAAAAGCTCCAACCTGCTCTGTTTCGCCTAAATCTAGAGCTTATTAAGAATATGATAATTTTTTTGTCATAGTGAGAAGTGGTTAAAACAGATAGTCATAACTGATAGACGTGTGTAAGTGCCAGTTGAGAACTCTGTCCTGAATGAGATAGTTATCTTTCCCTGTCTGAAGTCCAGGAGCATCACAGAAGAGGGGCTGGGAAGACTGGGGACTAGGGAGAAGTGAGAAGTGCTGTGAAATGCTGTAAGTGGCATGGCTATTGCAGCCTTGAGCACACAACAGCCTTGACTTCCCACAGAAGGCCTGGGTGAGGGGAAAAAGGACAGAAAGGAGGAGAAATAGTAGTTAGAAGGAAGGAACGGTAAGCAAGGTGGGGGAGGAAAACATAAGGTAGAGGCAAAGATGATCACAATACATTGTATGCATGTATGACACTGTCAAAAATGCTTAAAAAGATATTACCATTGTATCATTAAAATCAGATTGATTCACTTCTGGAAAGCAAATTTAAGCCATTGGATATTGGACAGAAGGGACTCTTTGGAGGTAGACTGGGTTAGTACAAGACCCTCAGGGATGATGGGTCCACAGAAGGGGGATGGGTGTGTGTGTGTGTGTGTGTGTGTGTGTGTGTGTGTGTGTGTGTGTGTGTGTATGTGTGTGTGTTGTTCACTTAGAGAGTTAGGTCCTGAGGTTCTGTCTTTGGAAACAATTCTGTGACTCTACACAGGAAGTTATACACAATCCACAAAGCCATTGGAGCCATAGAAACCATGTGTTCTGGGTCTCACAGTATAAAGCACTGTGAACAATATATGGATGGAAGGGTGGTCTTGGCCCCAGACCCTAAAATAGGCTGAGAAGAAAAACTTCAGTAATACTTGAGGATAATGGGACTAAGGGTTGGATTTGATTGAGAGGAAATGAGAAAAAAAATATTTTTTTTAACTTGTAGGGATTCTTATTGCATGTATCAATTTTCTAGGTTTTTCTACCAACATCAGCTAGGATTTGCCTCATGGTCTGATATGAATTCTGTGAATGGACACCAAAACATTCTGAGGCAATTGCTGAGAACCTTATTGGTATTCAAAGAAGAACATAGTTTCTTGGGTAACATTGACTTTTAACAGTGAGTTTGATGAGGTTGTCTTTGAAAACCATTGGGAAACTGTGCATTCTTGAAAGAGAAAGGAAAAGAGGGAAATTATACTTTCTGATACTTTTCCAGTCAGATTTACTACCTTTATATTTAAAAAAAAAAATGAATAGAATTCCAGATGATTGGGATCTGTGGTTGGTATGTGAAATTAATAAAAAATTTCTTAATGAAAAAAAGAATTCTAGATAATTACTTTAAAGTTCCTCTGCTAATAAATTTTAAAGGAGGTGATAGGGACTTGGTCACCCCAGGAGCAGGATCCTGTGGTAGAGCAGCTTTTACATAGCACCATCCCTAGATACAAGACCTGATACACAGGCCCACGAAAGAGGAGGTGTTCCATGGAAAGTCTTTCAGAGTAAAGGTGAATTATGGGTTTTGGAGACTGAAGTTCTGAAGCTGTTGCTTAGAAGAAGGGAGGGCTGAATTACAGGTTGTGCATTCAACACACCTAACAATGGCAGGTGATTCTGACCACCCTGGAGCTCACAGTATCTCACACACACAACAAATAGAACACTTAAGTCATGATATTTGGCTATTTGTGTATTTTGAAACAGGCTGTGAGGGTTTTTTGTTTTGTTTTGTTTTGTTTTGTTTGTTTTTGTTTTTTATTTTTGTTTTTGTGATAATGTCCAGGTAAATGTTCTAAATACACATACTTCAAGTTAAAATTAGAAAGCTGGTGAGAGGTCGTTCATTCTCAGAATCATTGGAGTGAGGAATAGGGGTTTAGATCTTAACTATTTTCCTGGACTTAGCTGCTGACACTCTGCTCACTGTACTGGGATCTTTCCCATCAAAAAGCCTTTGAACCTGTTATTCCATCATATGGGATATCCCCTTGTCTCCTGTATGTTCACCTAACACAATCTCACTTGTAAAACTCTGTACAAAGTTAATCTCCAGGAACTTGTTAAGGTGCTCTGTATGCACTGTATTGTATAGTATACATTTGTGTTGTACTTACAAATATTACCAAAAGTTAAGTATTATCTCTTGTCAGACTCAGTCCTACCAGCTCAAGCAATTGGGTTTTGGTTATTATGAATTCTCAGTTGCTAGCTTTGGGTTTAGCTTAAAAATAGATATTCAATAATTGTACCTTAATGAATAAGACCAAAGCATGGGTATACCATAGGAAGGCCTGAGGGTAGGACTCAAATGATGGCACACAGCAAAACTTTAATGTGTGTTAAATACCAGCCTGCTCTGTTTTAAGGTCATGAAGGACCTGTGAAAGTTTTCAGAGCATAGAGTGTTTAATTGCATTCACAACTTGGTGGGATGGATTGCTTAAGGAAGGAAAGAATGAAAAAGAAAGGAAGGAAGGAAGGAGTGAAGGGAGGGAGGCAGGGAGAAAGGAAGGAAAGAGGGGAGGAAGGAAGGAGGGAGGGAAGGAAGGAAGTAGAGAGGGAGGGAAGGAGGGAGGGAGGGAAGAAAGGAGGAAAGGAAGGAAGGAAGGAAGGAAGGAAGGAAGGAAGGAAGGAAGGAAGGAAGGCTTTTCCATAAAGAGTCTCTGTCAAAACTTGTTTTTCAGTTGGCTCTATGTAGGAATGACACATTTCAGTGTGGCAGATGATTTCCTCCCATATTTTCTTGGCTTTGGTACACATAATGGACAATCTCTCATGGTCTTTCCAAGCAGGTAGCAATGCCACCTTCTCACTGTCTGCCCAGGTTTGTCATCTGCCTCATCTTCAGATGGCTTTCAGTGTGTTAGCATCTATTACTGAGATCCAAACAGTACTCACTGAGTATGAATGGTTAGGACCTTGTTACTGCAGATACTGCATCCACAGACTTTTTCTTGGAACACTCACTTGGCCATGTATCTCTGGATTAAAGCAGGACAAATGGCTGCTTTTTCTATTTCTCGCAAAATGCCCAACTCTAAGTGCTGTATGTTGTTTGAAATCTTATGTTGTGAGTGGCCTCACTTCTCAGAGCTCAAAGAAACAGAGATCAAAGGAAACAGATTTAGATTCATTGCCCACAGACAAATAGACCTCTGCTGCTCTGGAAACTATCTCTAGGCCTTAGAAACTTGCATAGAATAAACAAGAATTGCAATAAAACATGTGAAAAATAATAATTCTAGTTATTACTCATTGAGTGCTTTTTCTATAGCAGCAGGTGCTTTAAACACCCTTTATAGATTTGTTTCATTTGATCCTCACAAGAATTTTGTGATTCTCCTACCAATTTTATGTTATTATTTCCATTTCACACATAAGGAAACTGCAGTTCAGAGTAATGACTAGGCTTTGATTGTGCTCAGGTCTGGACTTTTTTTTTTTTTTTAATTAGGAATTTTTAAATTTATTTTACATACCAATCAAAGATCCTCCTGCCTTTTCTGCCTTCCCCTCCAAACCCAGCCCCATTGCCTCCTACAAGAAGGTAAGGGAGGGAAGAAGGTAAGAAGGTAAGCTTAATAGAGGCAGGTCCCTCTTCAGCTCATGATTTTATGGATGGAATAGGAAGAAGAACATATGGGGTATGTGGCCCCTGACTCCCAATTATTCTTGAAAAACTGGTTAGGAATAGGTATTATTAAGACATCAGCTTTCTTTTAAGGTCACAAGAAGCTAAACAGTGACACAGAAACAAATTAAACACAGAAAAGGACAACTTGGCAAAAGTGACAAATTGAATCTCAAGTTGTGCTGAGTCTGAGAGATGAGCTGGGCCGTGGGGGACTAGAATGCTTGAGCAGATAGGAAGAGTGTGGACAGAGCTGATCTACTTCCCACAGAGATGTCAGGGGAAGACATGGCAGAGGAAGTGTGTCGGGCAAGGAGGAAAGGAATTGGTATAGGCTGCAGGCGAGGATCTTAGTTGCAGGTGTTTGGTAATAGGATTCTTGAATTTTGGCTGTTCAGAGTAAATAACAAAGATCTGGTATTATTTAAGCATAAAAGTTAGTTATTGATGACAGAGAAAAGAAGTGAGGTCCAAATGATCATGCAAAAATAAGTCAGTGGGACACTCAGGTTGAAAGATAATTTATTAAATTGTGCTAATGTTACTTAATTCAGATAACCTCAAATAGCTCTGTGAATACTGAGTTCTTTCTTATGTAAGATGCAATGGGACAAATTATTATCTAAATAATAGCCCAGAGAAACATATATAATCTGTTAATTGTAAACCAAGGGCAAATTATTGGGAAGCTGGAGGGGAAGAATGCCTTCAACTTGAACACATGCTGGCCCCAGGGAGGAGACCACACCCACAGATCTGGCTAGCTGGTCTGGGACAGAGGCAGTGGCTGAGTCATGCCAGATCCTGCTTTTTGTTGCTTGCTAGTTTGTTCTTTAAGCAGCACAGATGCACTTTCCTATCACACACAGGGCCCTTGAAGTCCCTCTGCATTTCATAACCCTCCTTTATGAGAGCTCTAATTTAAAGATTTTTGGTTTTATTTTTTTTTAATGTTGTTGTTGTTGGGGTGTGTGTGTGTGTGTGTGTGTGTGTGTGTGTGTGTGTGTGTGTGCCATAGAAAACAGGAACTGGATCCCCTTGCAGCTGGAGTAGCAGGCAGTTGTGCTAGGAACTCATCTTGGGACCTCTGGAAGAAACAAGTACTCCTCTGACCCGTGCAGCCCCAAAGTGTCTCAGCTTTGCTCACTCGGTGAGAAAGTTTGAAGCTGCTTCAGTTTCCAGAGTCTTCTTACATGGAGACATTAGCAGTGACTGGGCATCAGGAGAAGAACAAGTTCTCATCTCCAGGAGCTCCAGGAAAGTGCTGTTTAAAAGTTTTATGGAAAAAAATCAGGAACACTGTGGCATCACTACACAAGGAAGGATACAGGAAACTAAAGAGATTCTGTCAGAGTGCCCACAGAGCCTGGGAACCTCGGTATAGTCTCAGCTGTGACTTGTGACAAGCTGCTTCAAAATATTTAAGATACTACCCAACTTTGGAGTTTCCATACAGTCACAGAGATATGTAAGTTCTTTCAATTTGGACTGATTTTTAAGTATTTTATAAATATCATCTTTTGGATGTCTGGTGAAAATTCATAGGTTGATAATATTTAAAGATGCTCAAGTTTTGTATTATTCATCAACCAACCAAGTTTAGTCACTTTTTCCCCCTCTGGACCACTGAGGCTCAGTAAGTCAATGACACTCTTGCACGTTGTTTGCACAGCTGTAAACTCTATGACACACCGTCAGGCTTTTCTTTTTCATATGAGCATGTGACGTCATTCAATCTTCCAGTATCCTAATTAATTTCTTTCTTTGGTGTCTGAAACTTTATACACACACACACACACACACACACACACACACACACACACACACACACGCACACACACACACACACGCACACACGCACACAAGGCTTTCACTCCATTGGTTATATTTACACCAACATACTCTTATTTATTAATCTATTTTTTGAGTGATGGTGAATGGTATTGTTTCATTGATTTCTTTTTTAGTGTATTTGTGATTTGAATATATGTAAGTTGCTGGCCTTTTTAGATGCTCATTTGTACCCTGCTACCTTGTGGAATGTGTCAATCAGCTGTGGGAATTTGATGGTGGAGTCTGTAGGGTCTATTATGTGTAGAATCTTATCATTTGTAAATAATGATACTTTGACTTCCACTTTTTCTGTTTGTATCCCTGTTTTGTATTGTTGCTCTAGCTAAGACTTCCAGTACTATATTGACCAGGAGACAGGAGAATGGACATCATTGTTTTGTTTTATTTTAGTCGAACGGCTTTTAGTTCTTCTTCATTTAGCAAGATGTTGGCTATGAGCTTCCTGTGTACTACCATCATTATGTTGGTATGTTTCCTGTATCTGTACATATTCCAGAACTTGTATCGTGAAAGGACATTGGATTTTATCAAAAGACTTTTATATGTCTCATGAGATGATCACATAACTTCTACTCTTGATCTATTCATGAACTCGGTTACATTTATTGATTTACATATGTTGAACTGTCCATTTGCTTCAGGAATGAAGCTTACTTGATCTTGGTAGGTAATCTTTCCTGAATTCAGTTTGAAAGTATTGAGATTTTTTACATCCATGTTCATCAGAGATATTGTTCTATAATTTTATATTTTATTTTCTCTCTCTCTCTCTCTCTCTCTCTCTCTCTCTCTCTCTCTCTCTCTCTCATCTCCAAATCTGGAAAGATAGTTTAATAGTTGAAGCACTTGTTGCACTTCCAGGGACCACAGCGTGGTTCCCAACACCTGCATCAGGTGGTTCTCAGCTGCCAGCAACACTAGCTCCAGGAGACCTGATGCCTTCTGGCCCTTGAAGACACTGCAGTCGAATGTTATATACCCACACCAAACACACTCACATACACAACCAAATATAAAAATAAATCTTAAGAAATCTCAAAGAAATGATCCTTGAGAAAATATTAAAGAGTTGGGCTTCATTAAAATTAAAATATTTCAGTATGGAAAAACTGAAAAAAAAATAAAAACAGCACAGATTTGGAGAAAGCTCTGTGAAAACAATGTGATAAAGAATTGTTATCTAAAATATGCACATGACTCATAAATTGAACAAGAAACAAACAACCCAATTTTAAAATGTTCAAAAATTCTGGAGAGATGTCTCATGAAAGGAATGAAAAATAAGAACACATAAGTATTATCATCATCATCACATGTCATAAGGAAACTGAGATTATAACAACAAGAGATGAATTTATATGCATTGGGAATCTGTGCACCGACAATATCCAAGTTAGCAAGAGTAATAGACAGGAACTCTCATCCATGGCCACAAGAAATCAAAAATGTGATAGCCCCCTGGCAGAGTCATGTTAAACAATTTTTAAGAAGATTTTTGGTGTATTTCCCAGGCTACCCTCAAACATATAATGTAGTCTAGGTTTTACTCAAATCTAAGATTTTCCTGCTTGAGTCTTCCATGTTCTCATGAACTTATTCTTAACACATGATTCAACAATTATACTATTAGTTCATATCATATATCCACACAAAAATCTGCAGCTTTCTTTCATAGATACTCAGACTGTAAGTAACCAAAATGTCCTTCCATAGGTAAATTAATAAATGGGCTGTGATATCACAATAAGATGGACTATAACTGACTAATGAAAAGAAATGATTTGACTTAATGAATACTCCACGAGTGGAACCCCGACCCAACACTGGGGGACCAAGAACCAGAGACCAGATAGCCCAGGGACCTAGGGTACAACCAAACATTGATGATCTAAAACAAAACAAAACAAAAAACCAAAACGGAACAATAAAAGTAATCCTAATGATATTCTAATACTCATAGATAAGTGGCTTATTCAACCATCATCAGACAGAGATGCTTCTTCCTGCAGCAGATGAGAACAGATGCAGAAACCCACAGCTAAACATTACTCAGAGATAGAGAAGCCTCAGAACACACAGTTTTAAATCAGATGTCTCCATCAAATCCCTCCCCACAGAGCTCAGGGAACCCCATGGAAGAGGAGTCAGAAAGAGGTTAAGGCCGGGATTGTAGCATGAATCCTAAAGGGTCTTATTAATAAAAACAAACCTGGAGCCAGGTAGTGGAGTGAATGCTGGAAGATCAGAGAAGCAGAACAAGCCACAGCCACCTCATCTTGCCAGTTCCTCAGTCGATCCTGTTTCCTCAGACAGGAAGCCTCTGAGTCCTCATCCAGAATGAATCTCAACTGAACTGTTTCTCAAAAGCCTAGAAGCTTAACTAGCCCTATTTCCTGGTTTTCACGCCTTTTATACCTTTCTGCTTTCTGATATCCCCTCCTGGGATTAAAGGCTCACTTCCTGGGATTAGCATGAGTCACCATGCCTGGCTGTTTCCAGTGTGGCTTTAAACTCACAGAGATCTGAATGGATCTCTGCCTTGCAAGTGACAAGATTAAAGGCATGTGTGCCACCATTTTCTGGCCTCTATATCTAGTGGCTTTTCTGTCCTCTGACCCCAGATAAGTTTATTAGGGTGCACAATATTTTGGGAAACACAATACAGGATGGAGGATATCAGGAGATTTAGGCCTTCTGAATCAACTAAGCAAGGCACATACGAGCTCACAGAGACTGCAGCAGAAAGCACATGGCCAACATGGGTCTGCACCAAGTCCTCTGTGTATGTATTGGAGTTCTCAGTTTAGTATATTTATGGAACTCCCGAGTGTGTGAACAAGTTGGTCTCTGATGCTTGTGCCTTCTCTTGGGCCCTTTTCCTTCTGTTAGTTTACCTTGTCCAACTTCAGTGTGATGGTTTATGTTTTATTTTACTACATTTTATTTTGTTATGTTTTGTTGTTATCTCTTAGAAGCCTGTTCCTTTCTAATGAGAGACAAAAAGAAAGTAGGTCCAGATGCGACGGGGGGGGGGGGGGGGGGGATTGGAAGGAGCAGAGGGAGGGGAAACAGTAATCAGGATGTATTGTCTGAGAAAAGAATCTATTTTTAATAAAAGAGGGAAGTGAGTCACCAAGGCATGGGAAAAAGCACTGGAGCCTTAAAAGCATATTGTCAAGTAAAAAAGCCGGTCTGGAAAGAGTGCATGCTGTGTATTATTCCAGAAAAGTCAAAACTATGGAGACTGTATGAAAGTGGTTGCTAGCAGTTTGTTATGATATGGAAACGATGAGTAAAAAGAACATTAAGGAACTTCAATGTGCTGATACTTAAGTGTCAAAATACATAGAAGAGACAATGCAAAGGGTGTAATCTATGGACTTCAGTTAATGACGTATCAATGCCATGTCATCTACTGAAACACATGAACCATGTTATTGCAGGATGTTAAGAATAGATGACCCTGGGTGATGAGAGTGTTATGTGAGAATTCTCAGAACATTCTCCTTGATTTTTTTCTACAGGTCTAAAACTGCTATAAAGAATACATTTTTATCAATTTAAAGAAAAATGATAACATATTACAGAAATGATCAAAACAAGTCAATAGGAATACAGTTTCAATGGTGATGTTTAGAATTTGATGAAACAGATTCTAAAAAGACTGATGTGTCTATGACCATACCATACAAACATGCCAGATCTCATCTACTGAAGACTGACAGTATTATAAATAGAACTATATCTACACATTTAACAACCAAAATGAAACATGAAAATTCTCTGAACATTATAAGCTGCCAAACTTAAACACAAGAAATATCCAGAAACAATCAAGACTCAATTAAAAAATCATGAAATACAAAGTGTAAACTGACACTGTTATATCAAAACATAAAAAAGTGTGCCTGTGACAGAATCAAAGGAATAGATTATTTTAAATGGAATTAAAATCAAGTTATTTTGAGATAGTTTCTGTGATCTCTGTGGTAATGACAAAGGAAAAACCTATGTTAGATACAGAAAAAGATAAACAGGAAAACATCAAAACACATCACTATCTAAAAAAAAAAAAAAAACAAAAAAAACCTATCAAATTATAGATAACAACAAAGGAAGAGCAGAACAAAGGAATAGCAAAAACAACCAGAAATCAAAGTACACATGGACAATAGCAAGTCCTTACCGATCAGCAATTACTTTAAACATTAGGTTAAAATTTTCACTCAGAAGGCATAGACTGGAGGAATGCACAGAAAACATGCATCCTGGAGGCTCCCTTCAAATTTAAGAACACATACAGACTCCAGATAAATAGATGAAAGAAGATGCTCCATGTAAATGTTAACCAAGTAGAATGGGTAACCAAGTAGACGAAACAGAGTTTAAGTCCAAAACTTCCACAAGAAGTGAGGAAGATCACTATTCCGTGAGAAAAACTCTATTGGTAGTAATACATTCCATTTACTCATCCACCATTGGTGTACCTGTATACGTGGAACAAATATTAACAAACAGAACTGAAAGGCAGTATAAGCAAAGGGCTTTTCTTCAGTGTTCTACTTCAGGATATTTACAAAGTTACTCATGAATTAAAAACACCACATTGCAGATGCATGGAGCAGCAGGGGTGGATTTAAAAAAAAAATTCATACAATGAAAGGAATAGTTAGAAAAGGGTATATACTTTATGATCCTATTAATACAGAAAGCATGTGTGAGCCTGCAAGAAAGCTTTCAGAGATAGGCACTAGCAGTTATTGGCTTGGGGTGGTCCTGTCATTTAATCTCTGAAACTGAACAGAGATGATTGAACACATGATTAGTGCTGTGGCCACGTCCTGTTTACACACATGCGTGGGCAGAAAGAGGGCACTCTGGAGTTTTAGGAAAAAGGCCGTTCTAGAACAGCGAATCACTTGCGTGTGATTTTTGAATGCTGTTCATTCTCATGATAAATGACCCCTGTTTGTCTTCATTATTATCAGTGCATTTTGGTATAGATTATCTAGTGCGCCTTATAGTGATTCATGATGCATAGTTAGAAGAATCATTTTTCAAATTTGGGCGTAAGAATGTATGTAGACAACAATTCAAACATCCAAACCTGAAAAGTCTTGGAGTGAATAGTTTATTGTTGTTGTTTCACTTTCTTTTCTGCTGCCAGAAAATGGACACTGATAAAAAAAATAAGTATGCCTGAAACTTCTCCACCTTTGCAATGTGCAGAGCGAAACTGTAGTGAACTCTAAGAAAATTGCAAGCACAAGTGTTACTTCCTAAGGTCCTGGAGTGGGCCTTAGAAAGAACTCTGACTCACCAGAGTGCAACCGAGTACATCAACTCAATACTGGCCACGGGAGCAACCTGGACACTGAAGGCTTGCAGGCTCTGAGTCACAGTTTCCGGGTAGAGTAGCGGAAGGCAAGAGCCTATAGGTAACCCATTTACCTTACTAAACCCATTTGTTTCCTCCTGTTTCTCACAAGTTCCAGAATGGAAGTTCTAGAGTGACGAGAAAAGAGAACTAGAAGAAGTTGCACACCAAACTTATTGGAGTCTAGACAGAAAGATGAATGAGGCTAAAATATAAACACCAACAATCACAAAGGTCTGCCTCTCTCAAGAGAGGGAGCGCCGAGAACCAACAGTTTTTCTAGGATTTCGAACTGTTTAATTTTCATTTTGAGATGTGTCATTTTGAAATTTGGGTGGTATGGAGAGAGGTGGATATGGTGCCGTGAGTATTAAGATTTAGTGGCTAATTCAAATGTCTGATAAACACAGGTCTCCCAGTGGGACAGGCTAATGAAAAAAATCAAAGGCATCCACTTTTTTTTTTTTTTTTTCTGCAGTTTGTTAACCTCCAGTTTTAAGAATGCAAAGAACAACAATGTGGCCCTCAGTGTTGGCTAGGTTGGCATGGTTCCACAAAGGACACAAAAGAGGACTGTGGTAGTGGTGATGGGGGTGACCAAAAGTAGAAGAGCATTTGTAGGGATGGTCCTAATATCATGGCCATGTCCTCTGCCAGCTAAACAGCAGCAGGATTGTGTGGTCCCTGATGCAGTTTCCAGTATCCTTATGCTACCTTCATGTCAGCATTAAACCTGGCAGGCATCAGAAATTCCCTTAAGTGACTGCAGGAAAAAAAAAAAAAACAACAACTCCCCATTCAGTGAAGCAAATACTAGAAAAATATGTAAATCTAGCTACCTGGTTATATCTGTATATATATTATTTATTTAAATGGTCTGTATATCTGATAGTCTAATCACTTATGTTTATGTGAGCCATTAACATTCTCCTATGATGACATTTATTTTTCTCTCTAAATACTACAGCAAAAACATACATATTTGTGGTTGACAAACTTCATAAGTTATAGAGGTTATGGCAAAGTTCTCAATACACTACTTACCTTTTACTGGATAGTGTCATGAAATACTGTAAGGAAGCCAGGTTTTATGCATGAGTCATTAACAGTATAAGGTACAAGCTATAATTTGCAGAGTTGAAATATTTGCTTTGAATTGAAGGAAAAGAAATCACCTCAGCAGAGGAGAGCATCCTCCAACTAAGAAGAAACTAGGATATCAGATAAGTGAAACAAAGTAGCCTTAAAGAGGACATGTTCAACAATTAGGTGTTTTAAGATCTGGTTGGGAGGCATCCAGTCTGTGGGACCAGGATCTGTCTTTAGTGTATGAGCTGGCTGTTTGAAACCTTGGGCTTACACATGGACACTTTGCTTAGTCTGGAAGGAGGGGCCTGGCCCTGCCTGTACTGAGTCCACCAGGTTTAAATGAATCCCCAGGGGTGCCTTGATCCTGGAGGACATGGGAATGGAGGGGAGGGGCTGGGAGGAAGGCAGGGGTTGGGGTGGGAGGGGGGGGACAGGGGAACCCATGGCTGATGTATAAAATTTAAAACACATAATAATAAAGAAAAAAATTATTTATTAAGAAAAAAGATGATAGAAGGTTGACATTTTTACTTTCCATTATTTGATGGAAAGCATATCTATTAATATCCAATAATAATGTTTATCACTAACTATAAAGCATTAATTATGTTATTTTTAACTAAAATAATTTTTACCAGCATCAAGGAAAATATAACAAATTACTCCTAATCCTATCAATTAATCACATTTTTAAGTCTTGTTTTCATCTGGTTGTATTGATAGTTATTACTCAGCATCTTTAAATTCAGTTTTTTTATACACATGGTAATATCCTACACATTTGAATAATTTTACATAGCCTTTGAAATATTATTTTAAGTGATTGAAGAATATATCATTCTGTTGCTTAATATAATCTAAAGCAAGGAATTTAATATTACTTGAGAATTTTATCTAAGTCAATCACTATTCTAAAGTAAGCATTTATCTCTGTACCTAAAATAAAGGCTGCAGTCATAACTGTCCCATAATAGTGGAAGACATTGCAGGGTCATTGTTACAGTGTGGCAGAAATCATGTCTCCTGTAGTCCATCCCGAATACAGAAGTCTTTAGTTATGGGTCTGGGTAAATGAGAAAGCAGACTAGACAGACGTTTAGCCAGAACTAACCTCTATATGATAAGTCCCTATTTCTTTCATTTTGATTTCCATGAGTTTTTTATTTTTTATTAGAAAGAATCTGTAGTGGAGATGAATTTTAATGTTCAGTTTTGGCTATCTGTGAAACATAAATTTTCTGCCTTACAAATTAATTTATTTTGTTGGTTCAATTTTTATTATGTTTCTTCGGGATGAAACTAGATATACATTTGTGCATGTACTTGAGAAAAAAATTGGGTGAGTGAGGCAGTCTTTCATATGCATAGGTCTAAAGCAGTTGCACTTGTGTGATTTTAATATCTTAAAGTTCACATTTTATATTTTTGTTTAAATAAGTAAGTTATGTTTATATATACACAAACCATATATACATGATTTTTGCTTATCCGCCTATTAACATGTGAACATTTTCACTGAGTTTTTCTTTTTTCTTTTTTGGTTAGAATGTTATCTTAGAAAAAAAAGTACCTCTTTATATAAAAGTAAGAAAAAATTTGCAAATATTAAAAGTACATGATTTTTCAAGTGGTACATTTTAATCTTAGCCTACGTGGTTATAGTTACATTAGATTCCTTCCAGAAGATATATCTGAAAATGTGAATTATAGAGATGAAAGATGAAGGAAGATGGAATGGAGTATTAGAAATTGACTGGAAGGAACATTCAGGAAAGAATCATCTTGATGATGGATGGGTCAGTGGGAAAATCCAACAGAGTGATGTGAAGGGTAACATCACATTTGTCTGTAATTCTTTCTTAAACAAGGCAAATGCATAGGTCCTTAAGATCTCAAGAGCATATTGCTGAGTATTACCAGACATCATCTAAGATTTTATCTTCATTTTCTATGTTTAAAATTTTGCTTAGTTGTCAGGTAAAAAGACCAGTGCCATGTATAGGATATCTCTCCCCAAGGTGTTAGTCAGGAGTGTCCTGGAGACACCCAAATAATATAGGCTACCACCATTGTACTTAGGTACCCAGTAGATCTTGATGGTAGGACTTTATTGTTGAAGACATCACACACTTTGGTCACAGGACATGTAGAAATAAAGTTAGTACATACTAGGAAGTATTCTCTTTGCTGACTAGCTTTCATAGTACTGGAATGTGCTAGGTGGGATCCTGATAAAAGTCATCAATGGTCTTATCCACATACATACCTTGTAAGGTACAATCATGAATGGCATGGCAAATTATGCCTGTGTGTGGCAGTGTCCTGTACTGTTGTTCCCTTTGGGGGAGGGGGCCAAGTAGGTGAAGAGCCAACAACACAGACTCTGAGAAAATGTCAAAACAACATGCTCAGTTTTTTCAGGAAGAGGCAAGCCTCATATACCCTCCACCTGGGGGGAGGTTTGATGAATATGCAATCTGCTGGTGTGACATGGCTGCCTCTCATTGGTCCAGGTCATCTCCAGATCATGTCTCAGCTGCTGTTGCTAAGGCCCTTAGGCAGACCCAGGTTGGCTCTCAGAAAGTATCTTTCTGTTACTGGTTTGGGCCTGCTGGCCCTCAAGCCTGTTAGGGATGAGTTAGCCCACAGCCATGATTTTGATAGTGTTACAAATGTTATGGGGTAATCAACTACTCTCTGTTTGATATAACATCTACTACACAAGAAGAAACACATATCTGGTATTATAAATACGGCCAAGAATCCATAGTAACTGGATGTAGTTTTAAACTGCCTTTCAAATTCATATTGCTACATTCATAAATTATTTCAGCTCATAGATATCATCAAAGAAGTTTCTTTCTGCAGGAGTGTCTGTTAATGGAGACACTCACCACAGTTGGTTGAAGTACAGAGAATAAGTGTCTGTTGAGTGACAGCATAAATGGGATATATGTATTAAAGAACATCATGGAAGAAAGTATAAAAAGATTGTAAGAGTGAAAGGTTGGAGAAGACCAGGGTGAAATATTGTCTTCTGGACATGACAGGACTTCTGCACTCATGAACTCAGAGCAGTTGTGATTGCTTGTACACACAATTGATCCAATTATCACTCCAGCATTGAGGGAGGAGGGACTGATGAGCTCCTGGCTGAGGGTCTATGGGAAGTTGATGACCGCTTGGAGAGGGAGAGTCAATTATCTTTAACTGTATGGCCCTGGTAGGTGAACCATGTCCCAAGGGATTGCCCCACACCCATAGGCAGCACAAAATGGACACAATGGGTCACTGAATGAAACAACAACAACAACAAAAAACCAAAACCAAAACCAAAAACAAGGATGTGAAGTTGTGTGTCAAGGATAAGAGATAGGAAGTGGGTCAGGAGTGCGAGGTGACTATTATCAAAACACATTATACACATATATGAAATTTGCAGAGAATTAGTACAAATATTGTATTTTAAATTTTTTTGCCCAATATTTTCCCCAAATTCAGATACATATATAGTTCTTAATTGGTTCTTTGGGAATTTTAATTTATGTACCCCAATCCCTCTCCTTTTCTTCTCCATATTTACCATTTACCCCTGCAGCATCATCCCAGAATAACCCCCCACAAATTAGTTAAAAACAAAACAAACAAAAAACACCTCGCTCCTCCATTATTCCCATCTCTCCAACACCTCTTCATTTGTCCTAGTGGCATCAGAAGCTGCGGTGTGTCACGCAGTACACCCTTTCATCCAATCAGCCCCACCCACAAAATGTTCATTGCAATGAGTCTTATTCAAGGCCTCTGACACATCATCATTGCTGGACCTTCACCAAAACTTCTCTTGGATTTTCTTGCTGTTGCCCAGAGTCATGGCGATCCTGCAGCTATCATTCTGTAGGACCAGTCCCTTCACCCTTAATGCACTCCAGCAGATTATGAGGTAGATGTTAGGATGGACAAACTCATTAGAACCCCACCCTCCAAACCGCCAGGCAAGGGGTAGAGCCAGCTCTCCTGGGTCCATGCCATTGGGGCCTGCTTTCCCATGACTGTGGTAAGGAGTGGGACCATACCTCCTGAGTACAGGGCCAGCTCTACCATGAAAGGCAGGGCCAGCTCTCCTGCTGCAATATCCAGCAAGGAGCAGGGTCAGCTATCCTAGGGCCAGTGAAGTGTCGTACCAGCTCAGCACAACCCTCAGATTTCAACATGCATGGTTCCTATAGTCCCCGGTGGCAACACGGGTCATGGACATCAACACAGACCCTAACTACAGCAGGACTACAGCCCCAAACATGGCCCTTGGCAGCAGCTCAGGCCCAGATGCCTCCAGTGGCCCTGGTGGCAGAGCAGGTTACCTATATCAGCATGGCCCCAGGGGCAGCATGGCCCTCAAACCACCAACATGGCCTCAGGGGGCTGACCATCCCAGGCATTCACAAAGCCCTAATGGTAACAGGGGCCATGGACATTAACACAGACCGGAGCTGCTGCAGAGCCATGGACCCAGACACTGCCCTTGGGAACAACTCTGGCCCAGATGTCACCATGGCATTTTTCAGATTCTTAATAAGGTATATTATTTTAAATATGTTTGAGTGTTTTGAATTAAGCAAAGTGGTATCTACACTATGGTTGAGCATATTTTAGTCAAGTGTAGTATTTTCTTGGGAATGTTTAAGATGTATGGAGAATGGGCTTCTTTGGGATTCAGAAGTTAAATAGGATATAGAGTTATCTGAGTCCACTGTTGCCTACAATTGAACATTGAAGGTGACTCATGATTTTGATGAGAATACTGGTAGTTAAGACTCTATTGCATGTTAACTAGATTTTTATTTCATGGTTCCTATCAAGTGAAAAATATGAATTCACTCTTAGATCTGAATAATGCACTTTCAGCTCTGGGGAAAATCTACATTGCTTGGCACACTCAAAGTGAATATTATGAAGGCCACTCTATATATTACTGATTAACACTAGACTTTTTCTGACTTTATATATGAGCCTTTCCCTCCGTTTTTTCTTGACATTTATGTGGAAGCTCTATACTTAGGAACATATTTTAATTCTATGGTTAATGGTGGTATTTAAAATACCAGGAACAACTGAGTCTTCTCTGTAGAACAAAGAGATATATCAATATACATGGGTCTTTTTGTTATCACATCAAGTACATTTTAAAAATGAATTGTCAAGCTGCTTAGTAGATTTTGGGCAGGAATTATTTTTAGCAGAAGAGCATAGACTAAAAGAAGCCTCAATTTGGAGTATCATGCTTGGAAAATTACAGTAAACCTGAGGCATTGTATCAGGAGAAGGACACTGAGGACTCATATCCTTTTTTTTTATTAAAATTTTTTATTTATTTTACTACCCAATTACAGTTTCCACTCCCACCTCTCCCCTGTCACCTCTCCTCTACCTCTAGCCCCCCATCCACTCCTCCTCTGTCTCTGTTCAGAAAGGAGCAGGCCTCCCATGGGTGTCAACAAAGCATGGCACATTAAGCTGAGGCATGACTAAGCTCCTCACCCTGTATCAAGGCTGGGTGAAGCAACCCAGCATGGAGAACAGGTTCCTAAAAGCCAGCTCAAGTGTCAGGGACAGGTCTGGATTCCCACTGCTAGGAGCCCAGAAAAAAAACCAAGCTACCCAACTACCACACATATGCAAAGGGCCTGGGTTGGTCCCATCTAGGTTCCCTAGCTGTTGGTCCAGAGTCCTTGAGCTCCTAGGAGCTCAGCTCAGCTCTCTCTGTGGATTCCCCAATCATGACCTCTCCCCTCCCCCACCCCAGGCTCATACAATCCCTATTATCTCTCTTCAATAGGACTCCCAGAGCTCCAGAAGGCTCATATCTTGAACCAGAAGCATGAATCAGAGAAAGCAAACAGGGAACAGTGTATGGTTTTGAAACCCCAAAATTCACCCTTAGTGACATACTTCCTCATGCAAGGTCACACCCTTAAACCTCCCCAAATAACACCACCAACTGGGGACCAAGTATCCAAGCATCTATGAGGGACATTTTTATTCAAATGACCACAAGTGGTATGTATGTATACCTTTCTTAGAAATGTATCATATAGCCATTGAAGAAAGATCAAAATAATCAGAGAAAACAAAAAATCAACCACAATATTCTAAGAAGGCATAAATATCTCACTGTCATATTTCTTGGGAAAATAATTGATGAACTAATAAATATTATTAAGCTCCTCCCCTGCCTCTCCCATCTTCAGATACAGTGGAAAGAGCTATACATAGTCCTCAAGGATAGCTGAGATGAGTGATGGAAAGAGAAGGCCTAAGTTCTCTGACAAGATTCTGAGCTCCAATATCTGGTCAAGTGGGAAGCCAAAGTGTTCCATAATTTGCATTGAAGAGGCTTTTGTGTTGTAAAGCCATCAAGTGAACCCCAGAGCCATGGAGGTGTTACAAGCAATAAAAGCAGTAATTCTTGGTGAAAGTGCATTGAGTGCCTCATATTTTACTATGCACCATGGAGAAAGCCAAAGAATATAAAAATGATTTTTGTTATTTTTATTTTTGACAGTTTCATACTTATAGACAATGTATTGTGATTATATCCAGCCCCTATTACCCTCTGTTTTCTCTCTTCCTTTCCCTATGAACCTTTCATTTTTTTCAAGTAGTTCTAGTGGCTACACCAATGAGGAAATTGATACCTCCTCCTCTCATGGCCAACATTAACAGTCAACAGCTCCTAAAGAAGGGATAGGGCCTCATGGGCACCTCCTCTACCCATGATGGAAAGTTGAAGGCCCTAATCTTCTGCCACATCCATCACTGTGTGATTCTGATAATCCTAAATTGTACTAGATGATGGTTTTTCATGGGACTCCTTCCTATCCTCCAGCTTTTACGTTCCTTTCATCCTTCTTTCCATGATGTTCTCTGGGCTTTGGGAATAAATTTTTGACTGTCTAGGACTGTAATTGTTGTCATTCTGTTGTCTCTCTCTATTTCTTGACTTTAATGTCATAGGGTGTTGAGCAAGTCAATTTAGAGTTCCTCTAATCAAGGCTTTCACATACATGGCACTGTTTCTACAAAAATCCCTCATCTGCTACCCGGGGAAGACCTTGTGAGTTGACCATGATATTCTGCTCAAATGTTGGCAACTTTTGTTCTAAAATGCTACACAGAGATGCTGTTTGCTTATATGATGCTGTTCCTAGTTCTGAGCTCAGTGGCTGTGTGTGCACTGTTTTTTTGTTTGTTTGTTTGGTTTTTTTTTTTTTTTAGTACATGTGTTGTTAAAATTAACAAATGATTAATGATTTCTCTGCATAGAATGTTTAAGTGTATGCTTTCATTAGCTAGAACACTTTAGAGGAAAAGAACATAATGAACTTATACTGTAAAAGGTATTTATGCTATTGGCTCACCTGGTATGCACTGGTAGTCATAGTTTAGTCCAACAATGGCTGTCTCAATACTAAGGAGGAGGGGGAACACAGTAGCTACACAGTCCATGAAGCGGGATGCCTCAGTCCTCCCAATCTAGTACTGAAAGGTGGGAGGAATCTTGGAAGGACACTGGTTCTTTCGTGTACTTTGGAAGGCCCAGGCTGGGTTTCCATTTCAGTGAAGGGTTTCTATGGCAACAGCAACAGCAGCAAAAGCAGCAATGGAGTAGATGCACTTGCTAGTAAGGGGTGGAGGCAAGCAGCAAAAAGTGACAGCTTTCTCTTGGACCTTTATTTCAAGGCCACAGTGGACAGGTGCCATCCACTCACTCAGGGCAGAGGGTGCTGCCTGCACCCTCAGGTGACCCCTCCAGGAAACACCCTCACAGGCATTCCCAGAGGCTTGTCTTCTAGCTAGTTCCAGTTCTAATCAACTTGATCACTGACATTAACTATCACAAAATAGGATCAGCTGGAGTTTAAAGTCATCAGTTACTAGAAGTCACAATGTTTTTGAAGTTAATTTAAAGTTGGTAGTAGCCAGGATGAAATAGGAAAGACTGAAAATCAAAGTCAGGTAGAAGTTTTAGAGAGCAGGGTGGAGTAGCTGAGCGTTCACACTAAAACCGAATGCGGTGCTTTATAAAACGCTTTGGTACTTGCCGCAGGCACTCTTCCGTGACCTGCTGAATATGATCAATACTTGCCAAAGACTGCCGATCAAAAGTAAGACACTGAGTTGCAATAATTGTCATATTAAAATTCATAGTGCTGCAAAATGGCAGGAAATTTGCTGGAGTAGAACCCAGGAAGAATCTACATTTACCCTAGGCTTTCACCTTGGTCTCATGTGCCTCCCTCTAGTCACTGAACAGAGGCCCCAAAAGATCTTTGAAAAAGGTCCTTCCTGAGGCTTGAAAGTGCAAAAAGGGATTAGGCAGAACACCCTGAAGGAAGTTGGAACAGACAGCACATTGTAATACTCTGCCCTCAGCACAAAGAAAGCACAGAGAGCCATGGTGTCCCAGAGGCCAGTCATTCAAATCTGCATCAACTTTTGCATCCTTTAAAAGGTTACTGGTCTCAGGTTCAGCTGCTCTCTGCTCTGAGGATGGGCACTCAGGAGACCAGGGTCGATGGGAAGGAAATTGGTTTTATTCAAGGTCAGGCATCCTAAGATGATGAGGGTGGGGTTATAGGGAGAGAAAAGAAGAGCAGAGATCAGTGGCTAAAGAAATTATGACATGGCAGCCAGGAACTTCCTCATCCAGAGAGTGTACACACATTCCTCCCCTACCTTTTTTCTGTCTCCAACTCCTCAGGGCTAGTTCTGCAGTTATTTTGAGGGCATATTTCTTTTATGCAAGTGAAACCTCACAGCTATTGACATGCTTTAGGTGAGTGGATGCATAGACTTAAGGGATCAGGAAGAACCTTCTAGAATCTGATACAGTCTGAAGACCACCAGAGATGTTCCAGGTTCCACAGATCTACAGAAAGAGCATTTGGTAGTTGACCAGGTGAATCACTTTTAAGTGCCATTTATCTTCAGATTTTAGAATGTCAGCAAATGAAGGGGACAGGCTACAGAGGGCGGGCCACTACCACATTGTCACTCATGGGAAACATAGTGCAAGCACATGCTCTTCAGCTCTGTGCTCCAGGAGACAAAGCAAAAAGGCAAAATAAGCAAATAAAAACAAACAGAAACATGAGATGAGAGGAATGAGCAACCCGACCTTGGGGGACAAATGTCACATCCTATATATACCTTACGACTTGTATCTGTGCGCCCCCCTCCGTGTGTGTGTGTGTGTGTGTGTGTGTGTGTGTGTGTGTGTGTGTGTGTGTGTGTGAGTTATGGCTTTGAAAGCTAGAGAAGAAAAGTCTCTCACATAAGTGCTGGAGATTCTGGGCCCACTTGCTTGGCTCCTCAGTCCCTCTTCTTATGTAATATTCGAGTTACAATTGGTGATGTTATTGTCCTACAGCCAAATATCTTTGGGTTGCAATGAACTTTCACAATATTTTCTTGGACAACACTGTAGTCATCTCTAGCCTGATGTGGCCCAGGTCAGTTATTTCCTTTCTCTTGACTGCATCATTCTCCATTTGGTTTTGTTTAACTCTGGAGGTTGACCATGGAATTCAGAGTCCTCAGATCAAGGATTAGACTCAGTGTCCATAAGATTTTTTTTTCATGGAAGTTGAAGGAAAAATTTACAAACATGTTTACAGAAGCCTTTTTTTCTTTTTTTTAAGAAATGCTGCTTTGGATGATTTTGATCCTTGGATATTAGTAGTTTCCAGACTCTTAATTTTCTTGTTGTTTGGTTTGATGAAGGTGTCTAAGTGCATGAATGCATATTGCTGTGGAGCTTTATATTTCATTTGTATTTAATCTCTTCACAAATTATTTTTATGGCTATCTATAATAAATTCCATTTTTTTTCACTTTTGAAGACCAGAAAAAAAAAATGATTGAAAAATACCCCAGTATGTGGCTTGTAAGATATATTGAGTAAGGACAAGGAAAATAAATATTCTGTCAATGATGGAAGTGTTTGCACTGAATATGAAATATGCCATTTTGAAGTCACAGTAGGTGTAATAATAAGTTGGAGGTGATTTAAGACCAAAGAAAAGACATTTTGAACTAAAATCCTCTTCAGAACTTTCTTTGCTGTGTTTGGCTGTTTTCCTTTCCAAACTCTGTGTAAATTGCATTGCTACTTATGGTAGTAAGAGATAGAAATGGTAACAGGTGAATGGGCATGCCAATGGCTTTGCCCTCAATGAATGGGTTGACACTGTTACTGTGGGAAAGAGTTCTTACGAAAGTACAGATGTTCAGTCCCCCACCATCTGCCTTTCACAGGGGAGGGCATAGTAAGAAGCCCTTTAGCCTGGCTAGTTTAAGGACTTTTCCAGAATGATAATCATTACATTTGTGTTTGCTATGAATTATCACCTCTCAGTATGGACTAAGAGAGCTTTCTTTACTGGTGGTACTCGGTCACCAGCATTCTTAGGTTCTATTCCCTGTTATGACTTGAAGCAAAACAACAACAAAAAAATGTAATTTATTGAGCCTGCCATAGTAACAGAGATTATAACATCAATTCTGAGTAGCAATTTAAATTGCTAATAATAATTTACACATGAAGCCTCAAGTCAAAGACAGCAGCATATGTTAATTTCTCACTACATGCCCACTGGATTTCAGAGAAGCAGAATTAATATGCTGTGTTTGTGGAGAGCTTTACATCTATAAACAAATAGTTTAGGATGCTAGTCAAGAGTAGAGTGTTGTGATATTACCTTTATGTGTTACAGACATCAGAGGAGGGAGAGGTGATTGGGTTTGGAGTTGCCTGATGGAGGAAGAGCCTGATCCAAGTGTGGAGAGTATATAGGTTTCAAAAGGATAGATAAGACAGGATAGAAGGGATATGCTTTCCTAGCAAGAAGATAGTGATACTTGGGATACAGCTATATGAATATGTGGAGCATATTAAAGGGCAGTTAAAAAATAAGAAGTACTGGCAATGAAGAAAGGCATAGTAGAAATGGTTGAATATCTTTTTTGGGCTGGCAAAGACAGCAGGTATAGGAACCTAGATTTCATAGAGCCAGACAAAAGGTCAATGAAGCAATCTGGGGTAAAATAGTTAAAGCAATCTGAAGTAAAATCCATAGATTGTAGTGATTCTGAAAAGAACACCAGTATTACAGGCTTTTTAAACTTTATGAACTCTGAGGAAATGATTTACCTGGCTGCTTTGATACCAAGAAAACATCCAAAGCCAATTTGCAAATGAGCATAGTTATGTTCACATGAAACTTTATTGACAAGAACAGGCAGATTGTTTGCCAAGCCTGGTCTGAAGTAGAGTAGTATCACAAGGAAACACTTTGAGATATTAAAGAGTCTGTACTTAGATTGGAATGGCTGCCTGCTGGAAAGAAATGAAGAAGCCAGCAGTTCCCAGCAATACATCAGGCCTTGAAATTGCAATGGCATTGAAGGTGATAATGGGATTCATAGACATTTCCTGTGGAAGGAGAAAAATGGGGGCTAAGGACTGAGTCTGGGATATCTCTGAGTGGAATGAGAACTGGCCTCTCCTATGGTGGCAGTTTTTTTTTTATTCTTTCTTTACTTAAATGTGCGATACATTGGAAAATATGCTTTATAAAAATTTATGAAGTAGTACAATTATGCCCTTTTACTTTATTGATGGGTATTTTAGTAAATACAAAGGAGGTGGAAATAAATAGAAAAAAAAAACAGTCAGAGGAAACTCATGTTCAGGAACTCTGATTCAGAAAGTGAGAGACCTGAGAGGAGGGCAAGAGAGGAAGAAAGTTTTGACAGAGGGTGAGGACCGAGAATGAACTCACCTCACCTAGCAGGACAGAGTGGAGGATACTTTAGTGGAGTGCTGTCATTGAATATCGGTCTCCAGATTTCTAACCAGGAAGGAGAAGTTAAGGAAATTTGGTAGTTTATTTAAAAAAAAAAAATCAAAGGCAGTGTCTATAAAAGAAAAGGAAAAATAAGATATGTTGATGGGGGAGGAGAGAATGAATTATCCTTGCAATTAGGCAAATTCAATAAAACAACTTTCTTTGAGATTTCATCTCACCCCAGCCAGACTAGTTAACATCAAATCAGCTGACAGCAAATGCTGGTGAGATTGTGAAGAAAGAGGGACACTCAGGAAATCAGTATGGAGAATCCTCACACACACACACACACACAAATCTACTGTATCCCAGCTATACTAGTCCTTGGCATAGGCCTAGAAGACTTGACCCCCTACTCCAGAGATACTTACTCAGCGCATTCATTGACACTATTCACAATACCTGGGAAATGGAAACAATCAAAATGTCTTCCCATAGATTGATGGATAATGAAAATGTGGTATTTATACACAATGGAATATTATTCATCTGTAAAGAAAAATAAAATCATGAACTTTTCAGGCAAATGAGTGGACATAGGAAAGACTATATTGAGTGAGATAATCCAGACTCAGAAAGGCAAACATACATACATGTTCTCTCTCATCTGTGGTTCCCAGCTACATAGTGAGGGACTATCTATCTCCAATTAATTGAAGTAGGAAAATCTGACCGTGGGAGACATCTTCTGTGTGCCTGGGTCCTACACTGAATAAAAAGGAGAAAGTAAACTGGATTCATTTTTCTGTGCTTCCTGACTGTAGATACAAGTGTGACATGCTGCCTAAAGGTCTTCTTACCATCATTTCTGTGACACGAGTTCTCAATTGTGAGCCAAAAAACCCCTAAATCTTTTCTTCCTTATGTTGCCTTTGTCAAATAAGTTTTGACGCTGAAACAAGGCAAGTATCTAATACAGACGTTATCTGTAAAAACAGGCAGACTACATAATAAGAACCCAAAACTCTAAGATAAATGCAGATAAAGGGATCTTCTGAAGAGGGTCAAATGTGCTCCATGGAGGTGAGGTCATTTGCAGGGCTATAGCTGTGTGTGTCCGTGTGTGTGTCCGTGTGTGTGTCCGTGTGTGTGTGTGTGTGTGTGTGTGTGTGTGTGTGTGTGTGTGTGTGTTCATATGTGTTCATGTGCGTGTGTGTTTGTTGATTTGGGAGTTGAAGGAAGAAGACACAGCTCTATAATCCTAGGAATGAGTGAATAAAGCTAATTAGAGATGATTGTTAAGGAATAAGATGTGGTTTAAGGTGTACTCAAAATAATTCATTAAATGATTGGCTGTCAACCCACTTCCAAAAAAAGAACAGAGATATTTTTAAATCAATGTAGCTAATTAGAAATTCAAATGAGGAATTTATATATATATATATATATATATATATATATATATATATATATATAAACATAGTCCCTATCTTTTCAAGTGTATCTGTTACCTTGCAAAAAAGTTCAACTCTATGTAGATCAAAGGACTTAATATAAGGCCTGAAAATGTTAGAGGAAAAATAAGGAAAACTTTTGAAGATACATACATAGGCAAAGACTTTCTGAATAGGTCTCTAGTCTCTCAGGAAACAATGGCAACAATTGACAAATGGGACTTTATGAAATTAGAAGGCTTCTGTACAGTGAAGGAAAGAGTTAGTCAAGTGAAGAGACAGTTTACAAACTGGGAGACGGTCTTTGCCAAGTATATGCCTGACACATAGAGCACACACATCTGGAACATACAAAGAACTCAAAAATCCTTCACAAGAAATCAAATAGCCTAATTGATAAATGAGCTAATGAAATGAACAGTTCTCAAAATACAACAACCAATAAACATATGAAAAAATGTTCAATCTCATTAGCTAGCAGATAAATGCAGACTAAAACTTCATTTTGATTCTATTTTACCCAGTCAGAATAGCAGAAAACATTCATAGTATAAAGAAAATAACAAATGTTGACAAGGATGTGGACAAAAGGGAGCTTGAATACACTGTTAGGAGTATGCATGCCCAGGAGTTATATAGTTGTATGCCTGGGTCCTGGGTCATATGGAAGATCTTTTTTTTTTTTTTTTTTTTTTTTTTTTTTAAATGTGTGTGTGTGGCTTTCAAACCTCTATACTGATTTTCATAACAGGTAGACTAATTTATATTCCTACCAGTGTATATGAACCCCCAAAGGGCTCCACTCCAACAGATTGCAGAGATATTTGTGAATTAGTGATTTTGTATCACTATTTATAATAGCAAAGTTATGGAACCAACACTCCTGCCCAACATCAGATAGGGAAAATGTGATGTATTTGCACAATGGAAATTATTTCTAGCAGTGAAGAATGAAGTTATGCAATCCTCAGGAAGATATCTGTAACTGTAGATAATCAAATGAGGCAAACTGAGCAAGTCTCAGAAAGATAAACACTGTTTCCCCTCATATGCTATTTTTAGGTTTTATGTAGATATTTAAAATCATGACAGTTGAAGTAGAGCTGTCTAAAGGGAGAAATGGGATGAAAGGGAAGGGTGAGGGTGAGAAAGGGCCATTAGGGGAATGGGAGGCAGGGTCAGTGTGCAACTTACAATAACAATACACACTCGTGAGTTTTATGGTGTCTGAGTTACATCTTGGTAAAGCTGTTGAAACTGGATGGCCAAGCTGCCAGGACAGCTCAGTATGTAAAGGCACCTGGTGCCAAACCCGATAGCCTTCTTTCCATTCACAGATCTCACGGAGTGGGAGGCGAGAACTGATTCTCACAAACTGTCTTTGGATCTCCACATGTGCACTCTGGCATGACACTCTCCTACCTCCAACTACACAAAATAAAAGGGAATAAAAAAAATAAAAATATTGTGTGATCATGCTGGTTATAGGGTAAATCTCGCTTATGTGGGAAATCATTTTGATACTGTAATATTTTCATAGTGTACTTTATTTTATGATGTTAATCATAAATATAATAAGATTGAAAAAGAAATCCAGAATGCTTAATATCTATCTAATTTGTCAAAATTACTAATTCTAGTATTATAATCAAATGTCTAGGCAGGCTTAAATTGACAAAAATGTAAATAAAATATATTTATATATTATACCCATTAAAAAACAAAGTACATTTATTCATCAAAAATGATACAATTTAGATTAATAACACACAGTGAAAAAAATAACAAAAAAGTTTTTCAAATTCCTGGCACATTGTATTTGGATGTTCAGGGATAATAAACCAGTATTCCCAGAGTTTTCTAGATTATGACTTTTAAAAATTATTTTTTTTGAAATTTTTATGCATGAACACTTTATTTACATAATTTCTAGCATTCCCTGTCCCCAACTCTTCCTGTGTCCCCCAACTTCCTTCAAGGTCATTTCTTCTTTATTATTGTCTTGTGATATTTGTGATGTGTGTGTGTGTGTGTGTGTGTGTGTGTGTGTGTGTGTGTATGTGTGTGTTGTATACAAATTGAGCTCTCTGGTATTGGTTGGATGTATATGTATTAGGACTGATTGTTTGGAATTGGATGACCTATCAGGGGCTGGTCCCTGGAGGAGACTGATTGTGACTCTCTTAGCAGCCATTGATTTCCCATATCTCCTTATCTAAGGTGGAGCCTTGTAAGATTTTCCCCATTGACTTTGGCATGTCAACTGCTATTTTCACTGTTTAGGTGACTATATTTTTGAGCTTGCATGGGTGAAGATTCCCAGCCATATGTTAGAATATTATCTCATAGCAGACACAGTGGTCCTCAGATCTTATAGTCTTTTTGCCCTCTTTTCCATAACGTCTCTAAGCGTTAGGTGTTGGGATTGCACGGATTAATTGGAGTTGGGCATGCTCCCAGTTGCATTTTGACCAGTTGTGAATTTCTGGTCCCTGTCTTCTGCAAAAACAAGCTTCTTTGATGAGGGGTGAGTGCTCCACTTATCTATGGGTATAAGGATTAGCATTTAGAATGTTCTTTGAAATTATACTGGTTTAGGAAAACGATAATAATAGGTTCTCCTGTGTAATCTATGACCTCACCAGTACAGGCAGGCATGGTAAAACTCACCACGGAAAGTTCGTGGGCAAGCTATGCCTCTGGATCTAGGTCTGGGAATGCAGAGATGGCTAAGCAGGTTTGGGACACTCACTAGGGAGTATTGGTGGGTGAACTGTACTTAGCCAAAACTTCTGGATGAGCTGTGACTCTGGAGCTAGGCCTGGGAGTGAGGATGATGCAGGCATGTTTGGGGAACTCACCAGGGAAAACCAGTGGATTGTCTGTACCTGAAACTAAGCCCGAGAGAGTGCAGATCTTTACAATGTGATATTTTAAACATACCTCTAACAGTCTTCATACTCCATAATCTGAATCGCTAAAATTCTTGTTTAAGGATGAAAATACACTTAGTAGTACTCACATCCTACAGGATACACTCAACGGAAAACATAATTTAAAATTCAGATCTCCCAGTGAAGCAACAGTCCCTTGTGGAATCACATGCCCGCTTAAGAAATTATTTTGCATTGAAAATGTGTTATTTGAGACAGCATCTAAAAAAAGGACTTATGCAAAATGCTCTATGTATGTGAACATGTAAGTAAACATTGTGTCTTTTTAAATTTAATTTTTGCTTGTTTTTTCTAAATGCTATACTGTGTTCATGCATAGATTTGTCTACTTAAATATGTGTATACATTTTAGATGATTAAGATCTACATCTGATGGAGAAATGTATTGCTTTTCCCAAGACTAGGTGACCTGCTTAATATTATACATTCTAAGTCCATTCATTTTCCTTCAACTTCATTTTTCCTTAAGAAGGAAAAATATTCCATTCTATAAAAGTACCAGATTTTTATTATCCATTGATCTGCTGATGGACAGCTAGGAAGGTTCCATTCCTGTACTGCAGTAAATACAACAATAAACAGGTGTGTGTGTGTGTGTGTGTGTGTGTGTGTGTGTGTGTGTGTGAGAGAGAGAGAGAGAGAGAGAGAGAGAGAGAGAGAGAGAGAGAGAGAGAGAGAGAGACTGTTTTATGGTAGAGTGTGGTATATGGACACAGTGAAATAGCTGAGTCATATGGCAGTTCTATTTGTGATTTTATTTGAGGGAACTCCAAACTAATTTCTGTAATATCTGTATTGATTCACACCCCCACCAACAGTGAATAGGGTTCCTTTTCTTCATAACATGTCCAGCATTTCTTATAAGATTTCTTAATGACAGCCATTGCAACTAAGGTGAGATGGTACTCAAAGTAGCTGCAGTTTGCATTTCCACGATGACTAGAGAGGTTGAAGCTTTCAAAAATAGTTACTGACCATTGGAGTTTCTTTGTTTAAGAACTGTCTATTCAGTTCATTAGTCCATGTGTTAACTGACAGTTTTATCTCCTTATGCTTAGCTTCTGTAGTTCTTCATAAACTTTGAATATTTTCCACTTGTCTGAGTAATAGCTGGTTATAAAACTTTTCTCCTATTTTGTGGGCTGTCTATGTGCTCAACTGATAGTTTCCTTTGCTTTAAAGAAAATGTAATTACTTGTTGACACTTGGGGCTAGTTTCTCTTATATTGATGTCTTGTTCAGAAAGTTCTTGCCTATCCCAGTGTCTTGAGGAATATTCCCTATATATTTTAGAAGTTTCAGCGTTTCAGGTTTTAAATTAAGGTATTTGATCCATTTTGAATTGATTTTATACAAAGTGAAAGATACAAATTTAATTTTATTCTTCAGCGGGTGGATTACAATTTTGTCTATCCCCACCCAGTCCCCACTGTATATTTTTGCCTCTTTTGTCAAGAATTAGATGGGCATAGTTTCATTGGTTTATTTATGGGTTCACTACTCCATTCCATTGTTCTGCCTGTCTGTTTTTATACTAGTGCAAGACTATACTTTATCAGTATAGCTCCATAATTTAATTTGAAGTTGAGTATTGTTAACACCTACAGCATTGTTCTTAATCTTTAGGAGCACTTTGGCTATTTGGGTTTTTTCTTTTTTGGAGGTTCCACATGAATTCTTAGATTCTTTTCTCTATAATTGTGAAATATGACATGAGAATTTTGATAAATATTGCATTACATCTGCCAATTAATTTTGATATTATAGCGATATTAATTCTTTTTTTCTGGTTTTTCGAGACAGGGTTCCCTGTGAAGTTTCGCACCTTCCCTGGAACTCACTTGGTAGCCCAGGCTGGCCTTGAACTCACAGAGATCCACCTGGCTCTGCCTCCCGAGTGCTGGGATTAAAGGCGTGCGCCACCACCGCCCAGTGCGATATTAATTCTTTTTTTTTTTTTCCCAGAGCTGAGGACCGAACCCAGGGCCTTGTGCTTGCTAGGCAAGTGCTCTACCACTGAGCTAAATCCCCAACCCCTGTGATTCTTGATATAATAGCAATATTAATTCTTCCATTCCAAGAGCATGTACAGTCTCTTCATCATCTAGTATCTCCATTGATTTCCTTTTTTTTTTTTTTTTTAGTATCTTGAAGTTTTCATTGTAATGAATTTTCTCTTCTTTAGTTAGGCGTATTATTAGGCACTTAAATGTTTAGAGATCTTTTGAAGGTGGTATTCATTTTGTGAATATATTTTTGGTATATATTAAGGCTGCTTTTTATATATTGCATTTGTGTTGTGCAACTTTATTGTGTTTATTAGGTTAGGAATTTTCTAGTATATACTATCATACTTTTAAAGCATAGAATTATACCATTTGCAAGTCAAATGTTTGATATACTTGCTTCCTATTTTTATTCTCTTCATGCCTTTCTCTGCTGTAATTGTTATAGCTCGGAGTTCAAGCAATCTCTCTCTGTCTCTGTTTCTCTCTATATATACATATATATACACATATATATGTACATATATGTGTGTAATATGAACAACAAATATTTGATGACATTTCTTTGTTCAATCTTAGAACACTGCATTACATACATATACACAATGCCATCAAAGTAAGATTCCTAGGAACTGTTTGGATGTGTACTTAAATGTTTTTATCACTTATAATTTGCTTTGAAAATATGCCAAATGCCATCAAGTTCAGTAAAACTAAGACCATGAAGTAGTAAATAAAAATCAAATCACGTTGTGAAATCACATTATATGGGTATAATTGGATACACCTAGCTACCTCATACTTGTGCTTAATAAACATTTTTCACAGTGCAGTATAATTATCAGTTCCCAATGAACTATGTCTGAAAAATTGATGAAACAGTTGAGCCTTAATGAACAGAGATATTTGCATTTCATTACTAGGTTGTATAATTCTTCTCATAAACTTTATGAAACAATTTTAATGCTCAGTTCACTGTAGACAAAAGTAAAAAAATTAAAACTCTGTCTTGAATTCTTTTACTTATAAGCCATGTCCAGCACAGTAATTTTGGTTCATTTTAATAAGGGATACTGAAACAGGGTGAGATTACAAATTTCAAGTTCCATAGCTTTACCAAATCCTTTCTGAAGACCTACAGGATTTTTATCAGTCAATCAGATCAAGGCAATGCTTTAAAACTTGCACATGTTTAAGTGGTTTCTAATGCTAGTGGTCCTTAACTTATTTTATTAGGTATTTACTCTTACAATAAAAACAGACATTATTTATAAATTCTGGATCTTGCATTTTCTAATATTATTGATTTGTTTGGGACTAATAATGACTGTAATTGAAACCTGTGTTATGTGTGTTGGGAACTGAACCCAGGGCATCATACATGTTAATGTGCCCTCTACCATGTTGCAGTACTTTTAATATATGATATAATCATTCCTAGTTGTTACATTAATCTTTCAAAGGATGTGATCAAACTTCCTGTTTGTTCCATTACACTCTCAGAGGTAGTAAAGTTTTAAAGTTACTTTAACTGCAACTTTTTTTCAAGGGATAAAATTCCTGTTCTAGGTTAGAGGCCAACATATTAAGGATTGGGTCTTTATATTGTCTGGGTGACATAGTGTTTTCCATTGGATTGTAAAGTCCTGCTTTGTTGTTTCTGTTTTATTTGATTTAAAATGTTTTATTAATTCTTTCAGAACTTCATACATTGTATTTTATCATATTTACCCTGTATCTATTCCCATTCTATACCCACCAAGTGTCATATCTTCATTTATTTTTTTCTTCAGTTCATTAAGTTTGATTTGTGCTGCTTACATACCTTTGGAGCATGTTAGACCTACCAGTGGTCACACCTCTAAAGAAAACAAACTCTTCCTCTCTCAGAATCTTTCAATTACTAACAGCAACCCAGCGAGGGGCAGGACTTCCTGCTCACATTATCCTCTCTGTGCTAGGAATTTTGCCTGGCTTAGGCTTCTGCAGGTCTTGTGCACATTTTCTCAACCACTGTCAGTTCACATGTGCAACTGCTTTATTATATGTAGAAAACAGTTTCTTCATCCCCTGTCCCTGACTCTTGCACTCTTTACTCTCAACTTCTATGAAGATCCCTGATCTTTGAGAGCAGGAATTGTGATATAGACATCTCAGTTAGGGCTGACCGTTACATAGTCATTTATTTCCTGCACCTTGACCAATTGTAGGTCTCTGTGTTAGTTGCCATTTACTGCAAGAAGGAGCTTCTCTTGATGAGGTGTGAGAGCTTAACTAGTCTACAAGTATGATGATAAATCCTTAGGAGTCATTTTAATACTCTGTCCCATTAGCCAAGTTATAGTAGATGATCTTAGAGGGTCTATTACCTGTCTTTCTGGATAGTTTTTATGCCAACACCACACAAGCAAGGATCATCTGGGAAGAAGGAATCTGAATTGAGGAAATGCTCTATACAATTGGTCTGTAGGCAAGTCTGTAGAGCATTTTCTTTATAGATGATTACTAGAGGAGGGTCAACCTCAGTGTGGTCAGTGACAAACCTGGGCTGGTGGTCCTGGCTAGTACAAAAACAATCAGGCTGAGTAAGTCAGTAAGCAGCAGTCCTTCAAGGTCTCTGCTCCAGTCCTTGCCTCCAGGTTCCTGCCCTGACTTCCCTGGATGATGGACAACAAGCTAATAAAACCTTTCCTCCCCAACTTTCTTTCAGTCATGTTTTATTACAGCAATAGTAACTCCAACTAAGATACCTGTTTAGAATTATACATTATTGTCTCTGGTAACTATACTAGGTATGAGTTCTATTTTGTAGAGTAGAAGGTGGTTGGTTATCTCCATGACATTCATTCCCCTATTGCATTTTGGGCATATCTTGCTAAGCAAGTCATTATTGTAGCTCACAGGGTTCACAGCTGGGCAAGATTGGCGATTACTTTTTGCCTCAAATAACATGTATATCACCTTCTATGAATGTTAGCCAGGAGGGATGGAGCTTCCAAGTTAACATCAACTTGATTTCCCTACACTCCAACTCAAGTGGGTGAGGTCATCAGCAATAATGTTTTACTGTCAAGTTCCAGATGGGTAACCAGGTGAGACAGAAGTAGCCTGCAATATTAGCAAAGATGTAAGGAAAGAAAAACACTTATTCATTCAAAATTATTAAGGGGATATGGGAATGGTGACATTCCAAGGGAGGTTAGAAAGAAAACAAAATTACAAAATGTGAATGGGGATAATGGAACAGGTCAAATGTAGTGTGAGATGGGAGACCAGGACAGAGGAGGAAAGACAGGGAGGGATGAGTAACAGTAAAGGCCTTCTGAAAAAGTCATGAAAAATTAATATCACAAAAGCTTCCTAAGGCATACATATACACAAATACGCATACATATATACACATATATAAATCATATATGTATATATGTAAATACATAACATTCAAATACATGTACATTATATACATCATATTCATAAGAAAATTTAACTGGACTTAACACTATAACAGGGTAACAATGTTTCTCTTAGACACTGCAGGCTGTTGGAGTTGTTGGGCAGTAAGTTCCTATAGTCTCACAAATAAAGTCCAACTTTCAAATGATCATCTAATGGTATTTTGTTTCACATCAACAGAAAACCAACACAGCTTGTTTTGAGCAGTAACCCTCTAGATTAGTTGTTTGAAATGTTAAGATTAACACGTCACTATTTAATGTCGCCCCAGTCCATTACTCTCAACCAGATGGTTGGAGACATAAAACAAACTTATTTGCATATCTTTGTGCACATATTGTTTATAGTTTATGTTTAATGTAATGTATGGGCATTGTGAACTTCTTCAAAAAGTGATCATCTAATTAGTGTGGAGAAACATTTGAACAAGACAATACTTTCAAAGAAAGCTTCCTACAAGGAAATTTAAATGTATACAGCTCAAACTGAGTTGATGTGGGTAGATTGGGTGAGAGTTTACAGTAGAAACAAAGGTTTGAAAATCATAATTTTACAATCTGTGCTGGTTGGTTTTATGTCAACTTGACACAACAAACTAGAGTCATCTGGGAAGAATGACTCTCAATTGAAAAAATGCCTCCTCCATAGGATTGGTCTATAGGCAAGTCCATAGAGCACTTTCTTCACTAGTGAGTGATGGGAGAGAGCCCCGGCCATTGGGGGTGGTGACACTACAGGGTAGTCGGGCCAGGCTGTATAAGAAAGCAAGCTGAGAAAGCCACGAGGGAGCAAGCTAGTAAGGCACACTCCTCCATGGCCTCCCCTCCACTTCGGTTTCTGCCTCTGGGTGCCTGCCTTGACTGCTTTTGATGATAGCCTGTGGTTGAGATATGTAAGATGAAATAAATCCTTTCCTCTTCAAATTGTTTTCGATCATAGTGTTTTATCACAGTAATAGAAACCCAACTAAGACACTTTCTTTTCTGGATCCTCTTTTCTCAGCAGAATTATTCCTACTCTACTTTATAATTTCTTGTAATTTAAAAAATGTATCATGTACTGTTCCATTTAAAGCTATGGCTAGAGTTTCAATGCATCTGGACAAACTTCTTAAGTACTTTCATTCTGCATGGGAACATCTTGCCCCTGAAGATTCTGGGTAGGTATAATTCTTTATAGGAATTAACTGCTTGCGTATCTTCATGTATACTCTGCAGAGTATCTACAGCATAAATCTTCTTGTATTCACATCTTCAGCACCAAGTATGAGACTATCTATTATCTGTTGTCTCTAATATTCCAAACTCTGCTCTCTTTTATATCTTCTAGTTTTAACTGCTATAGGAGCATGGTCCAAGAATGGAGCTGTGTGAAGAAAATTCTGAGTGCTTGTGAGAAAACTCCAAGAAAACAAGACAAGAGTCCTGTGACCCTCAGCTTCTTCAAGGAACTGTTCTTGGGATGTACTCTTGTACCCCTCCCAAGAGTAGCAGATAGGAGTGAGTTGACTTTAGATTACTATTGTAACTGGCTATTGTTATTTGTTTATATGCCTCTGGAAAAACATGTTTTTGCCATGTGCAGATTGAACACATGAGAACTTTACTTGTGTAACCATTCTTCACTCTCAGAGTACAAACTGTCTGATGCTCTGAATAAATTTGGCTACAGCATGAGGCTTGGGTCTGCCTCATTTTTGGCTCTACTCTTCAAGGTCCAACTGTCAATTAGCTCCTTGAAGATTTGAATGCATTGGGTAGTTTCATGGTTTATTGAATACCAACCTTCTGCATTGAAATTTTCTCTGTCTCTTTTAGTGACTCTCTCAAATGTGGGTTCCTCAATGATGATTGGTAGAAATATCCTCATTTTGTTGATGTTATTTCTTTTTTTTTTTTTTTTTTTTTTTTTTTTTGGTCTTTTTGAGACAGGGTTTCTCTGTGTAGCTTTGCGCCTTTCCTGGAACTCACTTGGTAGCCCAGGCTGGCCTTGAACTCACAGAGATCCGCCTGGCTCTGCCTCCCGAGTGCTGGGATTAAAGGCGTGCACCACCACTGCCCAGCTGATGTTACTACTTTTTATACCCCAACTCTCAGATACTATTTAAATATATATGTTAATTTCTATCATAATTTTTTATATTGATTTATATTATGATGTCAGAGTACAAAATACCATGTGGGTCCCAGGGATCAAATTCAAGTTGTCAGGCTTGGCAACAAGTGTCTTTACCTGCTGAGCCATCTCCCTAACCCTCACTCTAGTTATTTATTTATCTAACACTGTCACCTTTTAGATTTATTTGATTCTATGAGAAGTGGTGAAGTGGTTTTCTATGATATCTAATTTTGTGATTATGTACATGTTGTACTTAAAAGCAACAGTGTAAGCCTGTTCTTTCAGTTTCCTCTGTCTTGCATCTTTTACCCACGCTCTTTTCCCCCTTTGGCCTGGCAAATTAATCCAATCATTCTAGTTAGATTTTTCTGACTCCACACAGGTAGAATTAAATACAGCATCTACTGGTCTTCTGCTAGTTTTATTTGAGTATCTTCTACTTCACTCAAAATTTCTTCAGAGAAAGAAGCTGAATCTAGCTGCCTCTTCTATTAGTACCTATGATTTTACATGTGATAAATGGTTACTAAATATGTGATAAATTAATTATTGAACAAAGATTGTAGCCACTTCCTACTAGTATTTTATTTGTATTTTTCTGAAGTAGTTATATGTGTTTATTATTTCACAGCAACACCTTTATATGTTTTTGTCTTTATTAAGAAATTTTTTATTTATTTTACATACCAACTACAGATTCCCCTCTCTTCCCTCCTCCAGCTTTCCCTAAGCCTTCCCTCCAACCCACCCCCAATTCCCTCCTCCAAAAAGGTAAGGCCTCTCATGGTGACTCAGCAAAGCCTGGTACATTCAGTTGAGGCAGGTCCAAGCCCTTCCCCCTGCATCAAGGTTGTGCAAGATGTCCTATCATAAGTAGTGGGCCTCAAAAAGCCAGCTCATACACCAGGGATGGATCCTGATCCTACTGTCAGGCCCCCCTTAAGCAGATCAAGCTACACAACTGTGCTTATGCAGAGGGTCTTGTCCAGTCCCATGGAGGCTCCACAGCTACAATTACACCTTTTAAAAGACCAACATTTTTTTTTTCTGGGAAGCCCATGGGAGAGTATGAACTTTGCAGAAAGAAATCTGGAATATAGTTAATCATAAACATGTTTACCTTGACATGTGCCCAAGAGGTCACATGTGTTGGGATCTTCATCATATTGTTACTTGTGGTAATGATAAATTGAAATCCTAGTGCCTATTCATCAATAGATGAATGGATAAAATAATGTAAGTGAACATTTTAGACTATTAACCAGCATATATAACAAATTTTATATACTAGAAATGTGTCTATATCTTTAAAAAATTAAGGTTCAGAATTGTGTCTATGGTATAATATGCACATGCATAAAGAGCTCTCAATAATATCTCCATTTAAAGGTCATATACCAAACATATTAGAATATTTTATTGTGAGATGGGAAGGGAGGGAATGATGATTTGAGTAAATTAGCAGAATTAGAGGAATGAGCCAATAATTGTGGTACAGGATGAAATGTGGACTATAATTAACTCAATGTTCTGAACCTAAAGTACTTCCACCCACACATATAAAAGAAATTTACAAAATAGGGATGTGTTATAAAGGACTATTTATTTTGTTTTTCAAAAATATAAGTGCTCTCAACAGAATAATCTGCTTTCGGTGGAAGTAGAACCATAAATACAGGTAATTGTGGAAATTTAAATTGTCAGAAACCTCACTCAAAAAGTGATCCATAATTTAAAGGCAAAAATTTAGGAGTTAGGTAGTTCACTTGCTAACTGAATTTTTCTGTAGGAAAGAAAAAAAATAGATGATGGGTTAAGTCATTTTTATTTACTTTATGTGCACTGTGAGCAAAATCTGGCAATGATGGAACAAAAGAAGAAACACTCTGGTCAATGGCCAGGCTTCATTTTTGATTCTTGACAGTTGACATTACTGAGGTCCTTTCCCTTCCATTTCCCTCTTGGTTCATCTCTGGACAAGACCATAGGACTCTGGGAGCTTTCCTTCCCTTGGTCCTGGCAGAAGAGTTTAAGCAAAGTAAACACTAGCCTGGGTGCAAGAATCTTTAACCACACCCCACCTCCCAGGAACATAGTGAAAACCAAAGCTACTTTTAGCTTTGTTTGCTCAAGTTATTTCAAGATAGTTTTGAGGTTTGAAATGCTCTGCTGAAAAAGTCTCTCTGAATCATGACTTTTCTTTTTCTTACTCTTTTGCTGTGTTTGTGTAGCGTCAGTCTTGTTGCCTGAACCAGCTTTAGGTGAGGGGTTGATCCACCCTCTGTAAGCAACCGTTAAGCAGCTGGCACTGGGGGTCTTGGAGCTCCCTTTGTTTTTGGCTGCTAACTGGCTCTACCACTTGCTGGTGAGCGTGTATGTTGGGATCCAGCCTCCTGTAGTGTGTGTTTGGATTGTGTTGCTGCCTGCTGGTAAGCTTGCAGTTTGAATTATGTTGTGCTACCATGCATTTCCTGAGCCCTGTCAAGCCTGTTAGAAATGTAATTATATTGGAAGTATTGATAGCAGGCATCTAGGAACAGAAGTATGGGATTTGAAGCCTTCTTTAAAGTGGTCCTGGGTCATAGGTTTTGACAGATCTATCCAAGCATCTCAGGTGCTGCATAAGCCATACTTACTCTAGGCTCACAGAACAGTTCTTACCCTGTGATTGTTGGTTGTGTACTTCAAGCAGGCACTGACACTCTTACATGGGCCCGTTAATTTGTCTGCTCACTTTAGGCGGATTATCACTATGTTGTGTGTGAAGTCCACATTTTAAACTTCAGAAGTTACTGGAACCCTGCACACCTTAATGTAGTCCTCTCCCTGTTACTGTAGACACCCCAATCCTTAAGATTTGTGGAAAAAAAAAACTCCCACATAGCTCGTACACAGACTCTTATGAAAAGTGATCTTGAATGCCTAATATTCCAGAAGACATCACTATCCTACTGGATAACTGGAAAGAATTGACTGAGACCTTGGGTTCTGGTGAGTTTTGCAGCTTATTGACCCAAACTAAAACCAAACTCTATCCTAGGATTCTTGAACTTAGTAGATCAACACTGAGCATGGCAGAATCCCTGACCCTTTTGATACTGCTTCAGTTCTCTGTGGAGGACAAGACTTATAGATATGAACAGGTCACAGAGAACTCCTCATTTCTCCCAGTATTTACACAGACCCAAAACCAAAGCAGAGCAAAGAAAACAACCACCACCACCACCAAATCTGTTTGTACAACAGGAGGAAGTGGAATTGAAGTTTACTTGTAGCATGAATTCTAATTAGTCTTAATGATAAAAACTTAGAGTCAGATATCAGGGTGAAAGCTAAAAGATCAGAGAAGCTGAGCAGCCAGCCACTAGAAAGCACATGGATATTTTGAATAATAGAGAAAAACTGAGTATTTGAACCTTACACTTGACTAAGTAACACTTGGCCTCACAGACATTTTCCTCACCCTGACCATTAATAGCTAAGACAGTACAAACGCAAGCAAAGGCTACAGTGATTGAGATTTATTACCCAATAGCAGATAAAGGAAGGGGTTATTTTTTCTGTACCTTAGTTTTGCTAGTCCACTGACCTGGTCACAGCAATAGGCACCTAACAGAGGATCATTGCAGCCATCTTATATTATTGCAATAGAAATAGATCATGCAAACAGTTAAAAGTTAGATCTCCACTCTGCAGTCTACATTGAAATCAACTCAAAATGGATTTTAAAAGCTACCTGTAAAATTCTAGAATTTCATTAAATACATTTTCATAGTTTTCCATTGAGGAAATACTTTTGTTGAATAACAATAAATCAGAAAACTTAAAGGAGAGTGTAGCTGTCAACTTTAATTGGATCTGGAATCAATCAACAAAGAGACAGTTTTGGGCAGGTCCAGAAAGGGATTTTCTGGAAGGGTTACCTGAAAAGGGGAGATGCTCCACCAGAGGAGGCAGCATCTTCTGGTGGCAGCCCAGACATAATGAGAGTGGAGAGAAAGTTTTGCTCTTTGCCTGTCCACCTTCCTTCCTTGTTGGTGAGTACATATACTCTGTTTTTACCACTGTTGCTGCCACCCTCCACTGATGCTGGAACTCAGTGTCCTCAGCTTTCTGACATGGGCTCAAGACCTATCGTTCCTCAGAAATCCTCCAGGCCCTCTGTGCCAGATGGGACCACTGAGACATCCAGCCTCATGCACTGGAGCAGTTACAGTGTTCTGAGCCTTGTCACTGTGCAAAAATGCCAGCGCTGAGCTACCCAGCTTATATTACACAAGGCAATCTAGTAAACGCCCTTTGCAACATATGTTCATTCTGTTCAACTAAATAATTCTCACTAGTACAGGGAGAAATGGTAGATTTGCAAAGTCAGGTGTTTTAAGTTCCTTATAAAATAATAAAATGTCAACAGTTAAAGGAAGACGAGAAATAAACTAACAAACGTTGTGCCATACAGAACAAAGAATTAATGTTTGTAATTTACAAAGCTCATTTAGAAACTAAATATTTAGAAATTTGGAAAACACAAAGAAATGAAGGGACACAAGAGAGAACTGAAAATAAGCACTAAAGATATGACAGTATCTGTTCTTAGAAATATAAATTAAAACAAAAACAATAGTACTTTCATTGTACCAAACTGGTAGCAGCATATAGTTTCAGACATGCTTAAAGGCCATATGATAATCATTGTTTTTTTTTTTTCAGGAGTGTGTGTGTGTGTGTGTGTGTGTGTGTGTGTGTGTGTGTGTACCTGCACCTAGACAAATGAAAATAAACACTTCCAATTTCAGCAATAAAATATGATATCACATAAATTTTATGATTTGCATACTTTTGTGCTATCTAAAAAATCAACTGGGGTTGATTTTTAAAATATATTACCCAGTTATTGATCATTTATTAGCTATATACATCTCCTATTCATTTAGGCCCTTGCTATTTCTGTATATGCAAGGCAGTAGAAGGGAATCTTATTCTATATGACTCTTCCTTAATGAAAACTTTGTATGTATTATAGTTAATATATGTTCCTAGTAGGTCATTAGTGGATATCTATTAACTCACAGTTTGGAGTTTACAAAATGACAGGTATTGAGTATTTTAAGTATTTTTTTATCATGAAGTTTTATAGTAACATTATTCTTAAATGCTGTCATCTCCAATTTGAGGATCTGTGTCTAGAATTGGAAAACCCTTGTTGATCATAAATCTGTTCAACTGTAACATTGATTGTTAAGTGAATTAATGGTTTTATGTTTTAAGTAATGTGCTAAAGAAAAGACTATTGTGTCTATTGTATCTAGAAATCTTAGCATTTATGACCTTATAGCTTGAATGCTTTTTAACAAAAGCATTTTGTTAAATGTTTTCTTTTAAATCATGTCCCATGTATAATAAAATTCCTAAAAGGAAGAGTTGATTCATTGAAGAAATTATTGAGATAGACAAATTATTAGACAAATTAACTAAATGGCAGAGTGAGAAGATCCAAACTAACAAAACTGGAGATGAAAAGGGGGACATAACAACAGACATCAAGGAGATACAGAGAATCATAAGTACATGCTTTAAAAAAATCTCTACTCCACCAAATTGGAAAATATAAAATAAATGGATAATTTTCTTGATATAAACTACCTATCAAAGTTAAATTAAGAACAGATAATAATCTTAAAGTAACAACAACAACAAAAAAACTCCCCAAAGCTAAAAGCCCAGGGCCAGATGGTTTTAGTGCAGATTTCTACCAGACTTCAAAAGAAGAATTAACATTAAAACTCCTCAAATTATTCCACAAAAATAGAAACACAAATAACATTGACCGGATTCTTTTTATGATGTCACAATTACCCTAATACCTAAGCCACGTAAGGACCCAAAAAAGAAAGAGAATTATAGGCCACTTTCCCAATGAACTTCGGTGCAAAAATTCTCAATGAAATGCTATCAAATAGAATCCAAGAACACGTCAAAAAGATCATCCATCCACCATGGTCAAGCAGGCTTCATTCCAGATATGCAAAGATGCTTCAACACACATAAATCGGTAAGTGCAATCCACTATATAAACAGACTGAAAGATAAAAACCACATGGTAACTTCATTAAATGGAAAAAAGGCCTTTGACAAAATCCAACACTTCTTCATGATAAAAGTCCTGGAGAGATTGGAGGAACAAAGAACATATATTAAAATAACAGAGGTGATTTAAAGCAAGCTCACAGCCAACATCAACTAAAGGGCAACAGATTCAAAGCATTTCCACTAAAATCAGAAAGAAGAAAACATTGTCCAGTTTCTCCATACCTATTCAATATAGTACTTAAAGTCTTAGCTAGAGCAATAAGACAACTGAAGGAGATCAAGGGGATAAAAATAGAAAGTGAAAAAGTCAAAGTATCCTTATTTACAGATGATATGATTACATACATAAGTGACTCTAAAAATTCCACTAGGAAAATTTCACAACTAATAAACACTTTCAGGAAAGTAACAGGATACAAAATCAATATACAAAAATCAGTTGCCCTCTGTCTTAGTTAGGGTTTCTATTGTTACCATGAAACACCATGACCAAAAAGCAAGTTGGGAAGGAAAGTGTTTATTTGGCTTACACTTCGGCATTTTTGTTTATCACTGAAGGAGGTCAGAACAGGAACTCAGACAGGGCAGGATCCCAGAGGCAGGAACTGATACAAAGGCCATGGTGGGGTGCTCTGTACTGGCTTGCTACCCATCGCTTGTTCATTCCACTTCGTAGAACCCAAGACCAACTGTCCAGGGATAGCACCATCCACCATGATCTGGCCTCTCACCCACTGATCACTAAATGAGAAAATGCCTTACAGCTGGATCTCATGGAGGCCTTTCCTCAACTTAAGGCTCTTTCCTCTGAGGACGCTAGCTTGTATAAAGTTGATACACAAAACTGGTCTGTACATTTTCCTATATACAAATGTCAAATGGACTGAGAAAAGAAATACCTTTCACAATAGACTCAAAATTCAAAATATCTTGGGGTGACTCCAACTAAGCAAGTGAAAGACTTTTATAATACAAGTTATAAGACATTGAAGAAAGAATTTTAAGAAGATATCAGAAGGTGGAAAGTGTAGTGGATAGCCATCCCAGCATTAGCCTGGAAGTTCCAACCCCCATTGAGGCTTCAGTAATGGTCACTCCCACAAGGCAGGGCTGAGGGAGGAAGCGGAAGACCCAGGATCGAGAGGAGGTCCCTCTCTCTCTTGGTTCTGGGACGCTGGATGCAGGAGGTAGACCGAGCAGAGTTCTCCAGAGAACACCGCCAGACTGTGCCATACCTTTGCCAGACCCTACAACCTATCCCTTCATTTGTAAGTCACCCCACAAAATGAACCTCCCTTTTAACTACATGGAGTGGCCTTAATAATTTCATCAATATCTGGTACCCAACGTGGGGCACAAACCCACGACCCTAGGATTCTTAATATTGATGAAATTATTAAGGCCACTCCATGTAGATAAAAGGGAGGTTTATTTTGTGGGGTGACTTACAAATGAAGGGATAGGTTGTAGGGTCTGGCAAAGGTATGGCACAGTCCGGCGGTGTTCTCTGGAGAACTCTGCTCGGTCTACCTCCTGCATCCAGCGTCCCAGAACCAAGAGAGAGAGGGACCTCCTCTCGATCCTCGGTCTTCCGCTTCCTCCTCTGCCGCGCCTTGTGGGCGTGACCATTACCGAAGCTTCAATGGGGGTTGGAACTTCCAGGCCAATGCTGGGATGGCTATCCACTACAGGAAAGAACTCACATGCTCATGGATTGGTAGGACTAATATTATAAAAATGGCCATCCTACCAAAAGCAATCTATAGATTCAATGTAATTCACCATCAGAATTTCAACACAATTCTTTATAGATCTCAACTTTTTAGCTTCATATGGAAATAGGAAAAATCCAGGATAGCTAAAATATTCCTAAATAATAAAAGAACTACTGATGGTATCACCATCCCTAATCTCAAGTTGTACTACAGAACTAAAGTGATGAAAACAGCATTGGGATAGTGACAGATACTTTGATTGGTAGAATTGCATTGGAGACCTGGACATAAATCTGCACACCTATGGACACCTGATTTTTGATAAAGAAGCCAGAAATACACACTGGAAAAAAGACATCATCTTCAACAAATGGTGCTCACCAAACTGGATAGCTACATGAAGAAGAATGAAAATAGATCCATATTTAGCATCCTGTGCAAAACACAAGTCCAAATGGATCATAGATCAAAACATAAAATGAGACACACTGAATCTGATAGAAAAGAACATGGGAAGTAGCCTTGAATGAATTGGCACAGTAGACAACTTTCTGAACAGGACACTAATAGTACAGGAACGAAGATAAAAAAAATAACAAATGGGACCGCATAAAACAGAAAACTGTATGGTAACGTACACCATCATTCAGGTAAAGCAGGTGATTACAGACTGGGAAAACATTTTTACCAACTATACACAGCAAGAGGGCTAATACTTAAAATATGTAAGGAATAAAATAACTGGACATCAAGAAAACAACCCAATTAAAAATGGGGTGCAAATGTAAACAGAGACTTGTCAAAGGAGGAAATAAAAATGTCTGAGGAGCACTTAAATATTCAACATCCTTAATGCATCAAGGAAATGCAAATCAAAATTACTTTGAGATTTCAAATTATACCAAGCAGGATTCACCAAGACCAATGAAATAAATTACAGCTCATGCTCATGAGCACGTGGAGTAATAGGAACACTCCTCCATTACTGGTGAGAGTGTAGTGGTATTTGCTCTGCTCATGACCTTGGACTATATGGCTCAAAGGAGGTGGTGCTTCCTGCTGTTGTACAAGATCTCTTATAAGGAGTTGGAGAAGAGTCACATGCCCCTTCTCTTTGCTCCTGCCTGCAAGGTGGATTTGCTCCTGGTCAGATCAGAGGATGACTTCAGCTGTCTATTTCGTTCTGTATTCATGGTGTATTTCCTCAATTTATATCTTAATAAATTCTGTTACCCATTTAATAGACTCACATGGATTTATTGTAATACAGTACCATAAACCCTGGTCCATAGGGTGAGGGTTCTAGGTAGGTACCAGCTCCACTTCTTCATATTCAATGAGTTTTATAAGTGTTGTCTTCAGTAATAGGGCCTTACTGTCAATTTGTGGAGAACAACCAAAAGCATTGGCAATAGCCTGGGTTGTTTGGGGCTTTCCATGGGGCTCCTTTGGCCAACAACTCAATTAGATGTAACCTTTTCCTGGAACTGGAAACTTCATTGGTGAGGAGAGGTGTCCAAGTGGGACTCTGTCCACCTCCCACCCTGTTACTTGGTGATTTCATTTCCATCATAGTCATACAAGTACATATTTTAAGAAGGGTTGGAACCAACTGACAGTTGACCAGGTAGGTGGGTGAAGGCATGTGGATTGCAGAGACAATTAAGAAGACAGAGATGAGAGGACTGCCAATCAGTGATGGACAGTGCTTGAGTTTATTTCACAGCCAGCTTATATATAGTCTTGAAGGGCAAAAATAGAACACTGCACAGCACAGGCATTCAACCACTATCTCGCCTGTCCCTGGGTCAAGGAGCAGGCAGTTTCATTTTCTATCTCAATGTACCTCCGGCTGGTGTCAGCAGCATGCATTTAGCTAGATAGTATGTTCTTTCCCATGGGCTAATCAGGACTTTATCACAGCCCTCAAGGAGACTCTATGGGCTAATCAGGACTTTCTCACAGCCCTAGAAAGAGCAAGCTTGAACTCTATTGACTCAGAATAGACTTCAGATTCAAACTGGGAAACTGAGTCACTTGTGGGCTCCCACAAAGAAGCTTCTACAATATTAGTTTTCCATACCACCCACAAATGACCTTTAATTTTAGCTCTCTCTCCCGTGCTCCCTCCTCACCCCACTCATCCTTCACCCTCCCCATTTGATCTTTCCATTCTTGCCACCTCCCATCCATCTATCCATAACTAACCATATGTTATTTCCCTTCTGTAGGGAGATCCAGCCTTCCCTTTCTATTCCCTTACCCTATGCCTAGCAGCTGTAGTTATACAGATTGTAGCTTGCTTATTGAGAACTTAAGAACTAGTCCCACATATAAGTGCCCACATACCATAGTCTCCTGGGATCTGAGTTACCCGACTCAGGATCATTGTTTTTAGCTCCATCCATTTACCTATGAATTTCATGATTTTTTAAAAACTGATTAATTCTCCATTGTATAAATGTACTAGACTTTCTTTATCCATTCATCTATTGATAGACAGACTGTTTCCAATTTCTGAATATTATGAAAGAGTAGCAGTAAACATGGCTGAGTAAGTGTCTCTATAGTAGGATAAAGCTTCCTTTGGGACCATGCCCAAGAACTTCATAGCTGAATCCTGAGTTAGAGCAGTCCCATTTCTTTGAGGAACTAGCATGCATGCTGGTCTCCATTGTGGCTGTTTAAATTTACACTCCCACTGCTGGAGGATATCTTTCTGTACCTTGAATACATGTTGTTCCCATTGGTTGACAAATACAGATACATTGGCCTATGGCCAGGCAGTTTAGAGGCAGGTGGGAAATCTAAGCAGATATATGGAGAAAAGAAAGGAGAAGAGGAAGAGATGCCAGCCTGATGCCCAAGGAGCAACATTCCAGCAGACCAGTAATGCCACGGCCTCGTAGCAATGTATAGATTAATAGGAATGAGTTAAGTTATAAGAGCTAGCTAGCAAGAAGCTTGCCATAGGCCATACAGTTTGTAAATAATATTAAACCTCTGAGTAATTATTTTATAAGTGGCTGAGGGATCTTGGGGCAATGGGTGTTGCAGGTAGAGGTGGTGTGGCAGCTGGGGGAGATGGGAACCGATGTGATGTTTGCAGTGATGTACAGGGGTGGCAGCAATGACAGGTGTCTGGGATATAGTGGGGGATATTTTATGGAAGGGGAATGCTGGGGAGACAAGGATACAGCTGCTACTTGTTGTGTACCTCCATTATGGGCTCCTGCAGCTGGCAGTCGATAGAGCATGTGACACTTAATCTCAGGGTTGTGGGTTCATGCTCCATTTTTTATGATCACCAGTTATTATGATCAACTCATGTGAGTCTGTTAAATGGGTAACAGAATTTATTAAGATATAAATTGAGGAAATACACTCACAAATAAAGAACGGAGTAGACAGCAAAAGTCGTCCTCTGATCTGACCAGGAGTGAATCTCAGGCAGGAGCAGGGAGAAGTGGCATGTGACCTTTCTCTAACTCCTTATAAGAGGTCATGTATACCAGGTGGTGGTGGCACACACCTTTAATCCCAGCACTCGGGAGGCAGAGCCAGGCAGATATCTGTGAGTTCGAGGCCAGCCTGGTCTACAGAGCGAGATCCAGGACAGGCTCCAAAACTACACAGAGAAACCCTGTCTCAAAAAACAACAACAACAACAACAACAACAACAACAACAACAACAACAACAACAAAGAGGTCATGTACAATGGCAGGAAGCGCCACCTCCTTTGGCCATATAGCCCAAGGTCATGGATGGAGCAAATACCATTACAGTACTGGAAAGCGCTCTGCATGCTATCAAAGGAGAAAAGTAAACACCAATCCAGCTGCAAACTCTTTGATCTACAATAGTGACCTGCCTGCAAAATGCACAACTGTAATGGTGGCACAAAGCTTATGGGTATAACCAACTAATATCTGAATGGATTTAACACCAGCTCTATGGGATGGAACTCATCCCCAACTCTGCTTAGGTGACTAAGAACCAGAAACCGGATCTATCTATGTCCTCTAGGACCTTGGGAATACCAAATCCTACTGTTTTTCTAAAGGAAAGTAGTTATGAAATGGCTTTTATTTACATTCTGCTATACTCTTAGACCAGTTTTTGCTCAGCCATCATCAGAGAAGCTTGCTCCTGTAGTAAATGAGAATAAATACAGAGACCCACAGCTGGACAATGTGTAGAGAGTGAAAGACCTTGGAACACTCAGCCCTAAATGGGATTTCTCCATCAAATATATTGTATGAAAAGCTCCTATTTCCAAAAAAAGAAAAAAGGCAGTTCTTTTGTAGTGTATATATTTCTTGTTTTCTGATTCTTGAAGGCTAATTAGTGTTTTAAAATGAATGTTTGTTGCATTGACCAGTGATACTTAAAAAAATTACTGTACATGTATAGGTTTTCAGCCTGTATGCATGTGTGTGTACCACTTGCATATCTAGAATTCATGGAAGCCAGAAGAGGGCATTAAATCCCTGGGAACCATAGTTACAGATCGTTTTGAGGCACTTGGTTGGTGCCGGGAGTCCAACCTGAGTCCTGTGGGAAAGTAGCCAAGGCTCCTAACCACTAAGCCCTAATCTCTCCAATCCTGTGATCTTTTAATCAATTTGTTCTGGAGGGAGGAAGAGTTTTGTAATGTGAAATTTCCTCCTTTTATCTTCTCTTTAAAACATTATCAAATCATTCTACTGGAGCATTATTTGATAGTCAAATTTCAATACTGTGTATGAAATAAAGTATGGCTTTAAGAACAAAAAGTACAAGGTCTCAAATGAATTTTATGTTGCAAAGGATCGTAGAATGGTATTCTGCCATTCTTTCTCATACCAGGAAGCAAAGGTCAAGATTACTCAAGTGACCTGATCATGGGTAAACAATGAGTTAAGAGCCAGCTTCTAAGCATGCTCAATTTTTTCAAGACTAGTACTTTTTTTCAACACATACCATGTTGCTTTCCAGAAAATGAGATCTTTTAATAATTCATGCTTTACAATGGATTTTGGTTCCCCATTTTTCAAAGAAATCCGTTAAGTGTTGTTCTAGAATCAAATTACCCAGGATTATATAGGCTACCAAAAGTTGGTTCTACTGCATGAAGGAACTCACAAATGTGTAGGAATGAGACTGGCCTTACATAGCTTCTTTCTACTTACACTTGTTTTTTCTTGTTTTTTTCCCAAAGCCCTGGGCTGAGTTCCAGGTACCTAAGAGCCACTGTGGTTTTTTTTGTTTGTTTGTTTGGTTTTTGTTGTTGTTGTTGTTGTTGTTTGTTTGTTTTTGTTTTTTTTCTAAGTAGTAACATAGGTCAACATCTGAAATGAAGGGCATTACCTTCTATTGAGGAATTGTTTAACGTGTTCTTATCAAAATACAGTGAATTCCATCAATAAAATCTTGATAGGTGGGAGGTAGGTGTGTAGCTGGAGTTCTTCTGGTTCTTCATGGCCCACGGTCTAGACAAATCTATCTCATCCACCAGTCCTGCAGCTGCTCAGACCCAACCAAGTAAACACACAGAGACTTATATTACTTATAAACTGTATGGTCGCAGCAGGCTTCTTGTTATCTAGTTCTTATATCTTAAATTAACCCATATCTATTAGTCTATAAATTGCCATGTGGCTCATGGCTTACAGGTACCTTACATCTTGCTTCTCATGGCGGCAGCTGGCAGCGTCTCTCTGAATCAGCCTTCCACTTCCCAGAATTCTCCTCTCTCCTTGTCCTGCCTATACCTCCTGCATGGCCACTGGCCAATCAGTGTTTTATTTATTAACCAATCATAGGAACACATTTAACATACAGAACATAGGTGGACAATATAAAAAAGACAGTGCCCCAAACTAACCAACCAAAAGAGTAATGTATTTTTATAACCTTTCTTTGTCGATTTTTACAATTATCACTAGATTTTAGCAGGGCTCTATTAGTGCTTAACACTTGCCCAGTGCTATAAGGCAAGGCGGGTCCCCTTATTTGTCTTGAGGGCCAGAGTGGAAGTTCATGGGTTCTCTGTGGCCACAGAGAAGGAGAGAGTGGGACATCACAGGCTGTGTGTAGTCATGGAGAAGCCATGGAGTATGTGAGCGTGGAACCCCTCAGGCTGTGTAACCAAGGAAAGGCAAAGGAATATGTGAGTGTGGAACCCCTCAGGCTGCATCCAGCCACAGAGAGGCCATGGAAGATGTGAGAGTGGAACCTCAGGAAGAATATGTGGCCCTATCAGGGGCAGATTGTACAAGTAAGTAAGGAATGAGCTCTTCCATTAGGAAAGAGTCCAACTCCCAGTCACAATGGGAAAGGCCCTGTATAATGCTCTCATCTTCTGTGTGTAATTGTGATCATTGAGGTGATCTTGTGCCTTGAGCTTTTCAAAAAGTACTTCTAATTTCACATTTTTGTTTTCCCAATACATAGAGTGAGAAAATAATTACTAACATTTTAGCAAAAATTTTTAGGTTTTTAACAGAAATTAAAGGAAAGAGCCTCTCCTCAATTATTAGGAACATCTCTTCTCAGTTACATTTCATCATGATGTCTTAAAATCTCAAGAAAATAAAGGGAATGCATTAGTACAGTCTTGAGAATAACTGAGTGGTTCCATTTACTGATGCTATTTCAATTCAGAAGAACGTTAATATACTTTTTTAAAACATAAAACAACTTGAGAAACATAATTTATGTTTCCTTACACAAAATCAGAATGATAACTCATCTGAGTTTTGACACTCTAAAAACCTAATGGATATTATCACATTTGTTTAGTTCCTGTTGTACTGGGCATTGAACCCAGGACCTTACACATACTATGCAAGCTCTTTACTACTGAGACATACCCCAGACTTCCTTGTGCTCGGCTTAACAAAATCTTTGGACAGAAGAAACGATGAATCTTCTGAGGAAAAAAAAATCAGGCAAAATGTGGTGCCCTTTTAAAGCCTAAATAACAACATTTGCTGCCTTGTATTTATCTTAAAGGACAGGCCTGGTATTGTGACACCGCTTTTGATCTTTCCATTTATTTGTTCACTCGAAACACTCACAAATATCACCCAGGCTTTGTGCTATATGGTAAGACAGGCATTGAACTAAACATTGGTGATATAAAGGTCAAGGGCAAAATATTTCTTCTTTCAAATTATTCATAGTTTTATGGAGATCATCAAGTTATAGGCACTTACATTATAGTTATATAAGGAGTGTAGCTTGAGGAACACATAAGAGAATTCTTCTCCAGAATGGGTGATAAAGGAACATTAAGGGGTCCTCGCTGCAGAGTTCTAAGGCACTGGAGTGTCCACAAATTTTATGGCATTTACAAAGGTTCTCCATGGAAGTACCTGGCTAATACAATTTTTTTCAAACCCTTGATTTTTGTCCAGATGTTTTTGCTCATGGGAAAGAGACACAAATGTAATAAAAATTTAGGAGAATATTTGAATATTGAGATCTGAGTTCAAACCATATTTTCAGCACTCAATAGTGTTTTGACTGACAAATGACTGCATTTTTTTTCTGACCTCTGTTTTTAATTTTCAAAGTGTTTTAAATTCAATAACATTAATTGTTTTATTCATATCATAACTGTATCCCATTTTTTAAATAAGAAAATTAGAAAGCTTAGAAAATAAGGAGAAACTGCATGACTCAGCAGGGAAGATCTCTGGTTGCTCTTCCAGAGGACCCAAGCTCAATTCCCAACACCTATATGGCTGCTCACAGTTATTGATGACTCCAGTTCTGGGGGATCTGATAAACTCTCCTGACTTCTGCAGACATACAAGTGGTGCACAGATGTGGATGAAGGCAACATACTCATACACAAAAAATACATTTAAAATAAAAAAATAAAATAATGCCAAATAGAGCCATTGTGAAGCAATCATTAGATATTTTGTTTTTGCTGTTGTTCTCAGGCTAGTTCAAAAAATGCTATTTAATCCAAGATGTAAAATGAAAGGCAAAAAAATTTCCTTTCATCTACTACTTCCCACATTACAACCTAAACTATTCTGGGCAGCTGACTCAATGGCCACTTTCACCATTTCTATTCCATTTCTGCAAGAGTATTGGTATATTTACATGGTCACAAAACAGCCAAGGAAGAATAAGCACTCATGGATGCACTGTGTGATGTTATCACACCTAGTATTCATTCAATCCATGCATAAGGTCCTTAGAGAAGTAAGGTAATTGGTATCCCAAGTCATCAATAACTCAGGAGATACAATGAGAATGCTCAGCTAAGCAATAACTTATTCACTTCTTTCAACAAACAGATCTACTATGATCTAGTTCTATACTAACTGTGAAGTCTGACTAACACATAAAGGTCCTTAAGCTCTACAACTCCTGAAGATAATAAGAGAGAATGGATGTGTGGCACTGGAGACACACTCTTCCCTGCACTGCACCAACACCAGCTTCTAGGCAGGTGTTCTAACATGCCCATCAGTAGGTGCTACAGTTAATTTTGTTGGCTGCAGTTTTATTATTGAATATAAGAGTAGCTGTATATAATAGAATGCATAAAGTGTAGATCAATAAACTAAAAATGGTTATTACAACTAATATTTACTTTGTTACTCAGTATTACTTTTTGAACCAAAATGTTCTTCATTTTCTTCCAAACTTATAAATACATTTAATTAAAAGGAGATTGAGGTAATTTATAAATTTGGGGGAAGACTAATAAAAATCCTGTGATTATTCTTATATTTTTTGTATATTTAAGTTGAGGGTTTTTTCTTCTCTTCTGTTTTCTTTTCTCTGCTCATCATTTTATTAGTTTTTTTTCATTAACACTACCTTGTTAAATAGCCCAGGTGGGCCTTGAACCTGCGATTCCCCTGTTCTACCCCCCGAGTGCTAGAATTAAAGGTGTGCACCACCATGCTCAGTGGGAAAACCGCCTCTAACTAGCAACTTCATTCTGCTTGTTGTGATAATTGGAATGTTTACTTTTACCGTCATGTATACCTTTCCTTCTGGTCTCCTTCCACACTTCCTTCTGCTGAACTGATTGGGGGATTGGGCCAATCACATATTCATTTTTTTGTTTATGGATTACACATTTTTACTTCTTGGTATTTTCCAATTTTTCTGTTCACACTTAGCTTATTAAGTCTGCAGTCGGTTGCTTTTTTCTAGAGGTGGAGAGAAGAGTTATGGTTAAAAAAACCTGATTATGCTTTAACACTAACCACCCACTTTCTTTCTCAAATGTCAAGTTTAAATATTTTGGAATCATTTCCCCTCTTGCACTTACATTAATAACAGTTCTTGTTATTTTGTGTTATTGGTGCTTATATTTATTGCATGATCATCAATTTTTTATTGCCTTTTTTGTTGTTTAGTTTTTGAGACAAGGACTCATTTCAGTTGTTCAGGCTGGACTCTTATCTCACAAGGTATCCCAAGCTGTCCACAAACTCCCCATCCTTCCACTTGAGTCTCCTAAGGACCAGGATTACAGGAATGAGCCACCATGACCAACCTGGCTTTGTCTTCTAAAGTGTCTACTTCACAAAAATTGTTTAAGCACTGATGTAGGTCAAGTAAATTCTGTTTCTTTTGGTTCAGATGGAAATTTGTTAGTTTTGCCCACACTGGAACGATGATTTGTTGGGTACAGAATTATGAATTGAAATATATTGTGTCTGAGAACACCAAAGTACAGCTCTGTGAGTGTATGACCTCTATGCATTATAGAAGATCATCTGCCATTAGTTCTCCCTTTCAAAAGTTTTCTCTTTGCCATTCAGTTTTGGCAGAATTAGTCTCAGTGTCAATTTGCTTACACACCTGTTCCAGGAGTCACCTGCTACTTTAATCTGAAGATTCATGTCAGCCATCTTGGAAAAGAAAGAAAAATTCCCGTGATTACAGCATATCATTTTACCTAACTGTTGACATCCACATCCATGTATATTAGCAAGTACTAGTGTTGTGCTGACAGATGATAACACAAGAACAAATTGGATGGCAAAATTTTATCTAAGTACAGTGGTTATTAATGGTACCTATGGTCACATTTCACAGACTGACTCTATAATGAACAGTATTTTAACTTAATCGTGTGTGTGTGTGTGTGTGTGTGTGTGTGTGTGTGTGTGTGTGTGATTTTAAGTGTGATTAACGGTGGGAATTTGTTTTCAAAATACTGCTTCATTCCTGTGGACATCTTCTAGTAGCCTGTACACAACAGAGAGAAGAAAAGCAAATTATTCTCAATGTTGTCTTTGTTATGATCATTATCATTGACTGCAGCTAATACAACAAATACAACAGTCAAGATGAGAGACAGGAGAGCAGGAACCTCTGCAATAGGGAAGCAGTAAGGTCGAATGAAGCAGAAATGAATTCTGCTTGCTAAGAAAAAGCAGTATAGGAATTCAAGTTCTACCTGTAATATTTCCTGAAATGATTCCTGCAGATTATATTTTTCCCAAATTACTTTTAAAATGTTAAGAGGTTAAAATAACTGAACTATTAACATTTTTTATATTTACTATGAGTATGTCTATTTTATAACAGGGTTTATTTGTATAGTTAAAATACATAGAGATATACATAGATTGAGCCACTTTGTATAATTATATATATATAATTGCATGTTTATACCCATTTGATTTGACCTGAGTAGTTTCCTCACAAAATTGAGCAAATAGTGATTTTCTATATTTATCATTAAGATTTTCTTATTAACTATAATGGTACAGATTTTATGTTCTCCCCTAATTTCTACATATTTTTATGAAAACATATGAGCCTTTGCATGATAAACTACTTCATACTGCAATATATAGGCAAACTTTGATGAAAGGATGGGACCATTTTGAGGAATATTTGTAATAAAGGTTGGAAAAATATTGTAAATAAACTACAAACTAAAATGTTTTTATTCAACATTGAACGACAACATTTAAGACAGAAACAAAAGCCATAATTCAGTAGTTCTTTCAGAGTCATTACTGGAATTGGGAGAGGAAAATGATATCACAGAGGCCAATTATCCTGGAAGTGCAGCCTATAGACATGCTTATTTCTCATTGTACACTAAGCATCAGATCAAGTTGGTTTAAAAAGATCCAAACATCTCATTTGAAGTTCAGATGAAATAGAGACCCATTATTATGTGCTGAGTGACAAGCGGTCTCACAACTCACCTGTGGCATGAAGCTGCACCCAAGTTTATGCCAGCCCCTTAACTCAGGTTCCAGCAGCCACAGAACACTTGCTGAGACACTGCCGTTGTTGGAAAGTGTCCACTGCAAGTGTGTTCATACAACATTTAGTCTCCAGCCTATGGTGCTGTTGAGAAGTAGTAAAAACCTTAAGAGCAAGGCCTAGTGGAAGGAAATTAGGCCATTTGGGTATGTCCATGGAACTGGAACTCCAGCTGCTTTATTGCTTATTGGCTGCCACAGGCTCAAAGAAATAAGCTCTCTCTCTCTCTCTCTCTCTCTCTCTCTCTCTCTCTCTCTCTCTCTCTATCTCTCTCCACACCCCCCCCCCCACAGTCTATACCTATAGAACTGAACCAAATCGATCCATTCCTCATTATAGGTTGTTTACCTCAGGTGCTTAACACACGCTGGCAAGCTAACACAAGTGCTGCCTTTGGCCTGCTCCATTGCTGTCATACTTCCTGCAACACTTCCTTGTGACCTCTGTGGGTGAAGCTTTAGGGCTACCTACTAAAGGGCAATGCACAGCGAGACTGCCTGCTGTGGGCAGGAGAGCATGCTGGATATGGTGGCCATGAAAGTTTAAGCGAACCTCAAACTTTCTCTCAGAGTGCTCCCACGCCACTCTTAGTGAAGCAGTAATAAACTCACCTTCCCCCACTGAATTCCCTCCTCAATAGGGAATAGCACTTCCTTTCTCTCTTGTCAATCAAGCTTACATTTAGCTTTCAGTCATGCTGATGAGGTTGATGATCCCGTGCACTTGGGTGAACGGAGTCTCTTTTACCACGTCTTTCACAAACACAGGGACACGCTTTAATCCATGACCATGTACTGTGTTCCTGCATGGGTACAGCTTGGTTCCCAAAGCAAATCCTTCCCAGGTGAACACAAATTCAGAGAGGCTTACAGCTCTTGTATTAAAACTCATGGTATTTGCATACACCCAATGCATGTCTTCATGTAGGAAAATTTTAAATCATATATTTATAATAACAAATATAATATAAACTTTATTTCAATAATTGTTAACCTCTTAGTACCTGTCTTGAGAAAAAAAAATAAAAAAGAGCATCTTTTCAGCATAGACACAGTTTTCCCCAAATATTTTTGATTCATATGGTTTGACTCCATGGATACTCAACTCCTGGGTATGGATGCTGACCATGTGTGGATCCTACAGTTTGGGCAAGATTTATGGGGAATGCATTGCACAGCATCAGTTAGGAACTTTGGTCTTTTGTGAGTTTTTGGGACTGGAGAGATGGCTCCAGTGGGTAAGAGAAAATTTCTCTCGCAGAGGATCTGAGATAAATGGAAGTGTGTGAGGTTTCATTCAAAATGGCAAGTCTAGACCAGGTAGATGAGCTTGTACAGAGGAAAATGGATTTATGAAAGGTTTCTTTTATTTTCTGACTGATTGAAGGAGATGTTCTTGTACTAAATGACTGTGTAAAACATCAAGTAAATATTCATTGGGAAGTTAATCTAATATTTCGTTTTTTTTTTCATTTAAAAATTTTGAGATTATAATACAATTACAAAATTTCTCACGTCCCTTTCCTCCCTCTAAACCCTACCTCATACCTCTCCTTGCCCCCTTCGAAATTCATGGCCTCTTATTTCATTAAATGCTATTTCATTCATATATGTATTCCTATATTTCTATATTCCATATTCCACGCATATATATATATATAATATATATACACACACATATATTATATATATGTATAGCCTGTTCAGTCTGTATAATGTCTCTTGTGTGAATGTGTTTAGAGCATTTGGTACTGGGTAACCAATTGGTATGCTCTTCCCTGCGGAAGACTACTTCTCTTGTGTTCAGCTTTCTTTAGCTGCCTATGTTTCTTTGTGGAGGGTTGAGTCCTCACGAACTTTCCCCCACTCCAGTTGGAATGTCTATTGGTAATTTTAGCCAACATGCTTTCCCCTAGAAGCTCTGAAGGAAGGCAGAGGAGGAGGAGAAGAGAAAGGAAGGATTTAGGTCTCATGAAGGAGTTGAAAATTGCCAGAGCCCTATTCCTATGGTTCCTTAGGTATATATTCTCCAAAATTTTAGACATTTCTTTTAACATAAAATTATGAAAGTAAGCAAATATCCAGAGGGCATCTTGTGATACCTGTCTTAAACAAATCCTAATAGTAAGGGTGGCCTCCAACCCCTAAATACACTAACTATAATCACCCCAGGTAATACATATTCATCAAGCAAACCAAATAAGGAACTCATTAACCGAAGATCAGAGCAGAGATCCACCGGGAAGTGGCAGTCACCACTGGTTTCCAGGTAATTGCTGTCAGATGAAACTGTGGCTGGATGTGGCTGAGATTTTGCCTATTTTTTTTAAAAAAAGGAAATAAGAAACTTTCTCTTTGTAAAGCAAGTGATTTAAAAATGGCTAATTACAGTTTTAAAACATCTAGGTAAAACAAAATGTGTGCGTAGTTTCCCCCAAGGAATCCCTGCAGTTAGGAGAAAAGCCAGATTCTTCAGCACTTGGGTCTGTTAATCCAACAAACACTAAGAACACATGAGTTTACGGTAATTCAAGGGTGATTCTCTGGCTGGGTGTAGTCTGAACCCATACTGTCTCTTTTGCCTTGTTCCCTCATCTTAGTGTTTAATTCTTATCCTTGGACCTGTTGCCTCATGACTGAGCTAGCCTCAGACTCACAGCAGGAAAATGGAGGAGCAAGCTTTCCTACAGTCTGTCTTTCTGTATCAAGAAATAACTATCTTTGTCTGAGAATTCCAGGGAACTAGTTCTCTAGTTCATAGTACAGCATTGGACTAAATGCAAGAGAAACTGGGAAAATGAGTAGCCAGTCTTTTTTCTTTTCTTTTCTTTCTTACACTAGAGCATGAGCAAGGTGGCCATGAACTGAAAGTGGATGCTGGGTAGCCATCAGAGTGTGTGCTGCATCAGCCAGTTTGTAGAGCTTAGAATTTTTTTTTTTTTTTTTTTTTTTTTTTACTTATAATCCTATAGCTGGGTTATGGTTAATACTTGTAGCCCCGTTGAGGCTTTGAATAACTGTCACACCTACGAGGCGGGGCAGAGACAGGAGTGCTTAAGACCTGAGATCTGGATATACCAGCTCTCTTGGCTCCTGGATCCTGGATGTTGGAGGTAGACTGAGCAGAGTTCTCCAGAGAACACCGCCGGACTGTGCTACATTTTTCCCGGATCCTGTAGCCTATCCTTTTACTTATAAGTTACCCCACAAAATAAACCTCCCTTTTAATCACGTGGAGTTGCCTTAATACTTCCACTAATAAATATCCCCCTTTGCGTTGAATCTGAAATATCCCCTAAAGGCTCTTGTACTAGGGCCTTAATTGATAGTTGATGGACTTTGGGGAATGTAGATCTTGAGGAGTTTGTAGAGGAGCCAAGATTCAAGAAGTGGATCCCTAAGGGCATGCCCTAGAAATGGATACCTTGTTCTGTTGCCCCTTCCCCCTTTCCTGGATGTCATGAGGAAACAGCCTTCTTTACCACATTTCCCAGCACCATGACCTTCTGCTTCAAGCCTAGTGCAATGGAACCTACTGACCATGGCCCAAAACCACACTCAAGAGTAAAGTGTTGCCTCTTACAAATTGTTCCTCTCAGGTATTCCTCACAGCAGAGACAAACACATATAATAGGCAACATGAGTGGCATCAGTGCTAGGACTGTTCCTGGTATCTTAGTTCAAACGTCTTTGGAGCTTGTCTGCTGGAGAAGTGGATGAGAAAGCCTAGGATGCTGTGAGGAAACAAGGGAACCCCTTTCACTTTTCTTTTGTGCTTTCAGACTGTTCAGCCTTTACTTATTTTGAAAATAATTATGTACATTCCACTTTCTCCCGTGAAACTGAAATCAGGCAAGAAACAAAGAGACAATTTTCTCTAACTTGCCATCTGGGTCTTGACTTGGGAGAATGGGAGGATGCTTCAGGAAAGTGAGATGGGTGATGTGTCAGGGCTGGAGCTAGCCTGGTCTCCTGGACTTCACTCTGAGACAGTCACCAGAAGCCAGTCCTCAGAGAGGACTGTGTGCCAAAGGCCCACAGAAGAGAGGCATGGCATCCCCTCTGTCTTCCAGTAGGCTGGCACTGAATCCTCCTAAAGAACCAGGAGAAAACACTTTCAGAAAGGGAGTTGGACTAGAAGCCATTAATGTAACATTCTGGGAATTCATTTATGTTGTGTTGGTTTATTTTAGTCAACTAGATAGAAACCTGGACACATACAGGAAGAGGTCATCTCAATCTAAGAACGGTCCCTCAGATCGGCCTATAGGCAAGTCTGCAGGATGTTTCCTTGATTAATGATCGAGGTAGGTGAGACCACTGTGGGCAGTACCACCCCTGGGTAGGTGGTCTTGTGTGGTATACAAAAGTAGTCTGGATATTCTGTAGGGAAAAAGCCAGTAAGCAGCATTCCCCAATGGTTTCTGCCTCAGTTTCTGCCTCCAGGTTCCTGCCACTATGACAGTCTGCCTAACCTCATGCTCGATGGACTAGAACCCATGGTCCACAGACCACTGCTCTGAAGCCAAAAAACCAAAAACCAAAATATATTTTTCCTTCCTTACAGTAGCTCATTTTAGGACTTCACGACAATGACTAATGGGTGACTATCACATGCACAGAACTACAGCATCAATAAGTCCTTTCATCAGATAATATCACTGTTGAAGAAGACAATCCTATTTCCAAATTTCTAAAAGATTTTGATGAAAAAAGTCATGACAGCCTTGCTGGTATCACTTCATGGTGAAAGATGCAGAATTAATTAAAGGGTAGAATTATGGGGAAAACATTTCAAAAGCCTTAGGATAAATTATTAATTTCATTTTAAACTCCTAAGTGGCTTTCCTGAGAAAAAACCTTCATGTTTCTAGAGTTAGTTTGCCAAAAATATTTAGCCTTGATCTTACCATTAAAAAAAAATCAGAAGAATTCAAATTCAAAGATGTTTGGGAACACAAACAGAAAGGCAGCAAGACCTGGCCAGTGCTATTGAAAGCAGCCAAGGCCAGCAAGGACAAGGGAACTCTGAGATACTGTCAGAGCCAGTTTAGGGATGTGGCAAATAATAATAAAAAAATAATAAAACCCGAATAAAATGCAACAAATCAGTTGTAAATAAATCAGCTCTTTGATTTGACAGATGTACGATTGGAACACAGATGTTAACCAGAAAAGGGCATCCAGAAATTCTCTCAGGTGTCTTTGCGACTTCTCTATGTCCCTTTGCTCCTGTTTCTCCCTAGGACTTTGCTTCCCAGCATCCTTGCAATGCACGGCTTTGGCGTGAGCTCCACTCTGAAAGAAAGTTTTGGTGGGTGAGATTTGTAATTTAGCTTATATTTATTAGTAACTAGTATTTTAGGACAGAAAAATACTTCCACTCTTTGCCTAGAATAGTTCATTGTAAGAAGTTTTTCTCATTCCTGCATCTTCCCCTCTTCTGAATAGCCACAAATCCCTGGCTCCTTGGATTTGCCTATGCACTGGACAGCTCCGGCCAGGGATCCAAGGGGGCAAATCTTCTTCTTCTTCTTCTTCTTCTTCTTCTTCTTCTTCTTCTTCTTCTTCTTCTTCTTCTTCTTCTTCTTCTTCTTCTTCTTTAATGTTCTGTTTATTTAAAAACAAAGTGACTTTAGATTCTTGCCTGGGGTTCTTAGTGTCTCTTTGGCACACTCCTCCCTAACGGACATTGAGCACTCCTACTAATCAGATCCATCAAATCTGTTCTCTAAACAGGAGCCCTAAAAGCAAGGCAGCATTAAACAAGGATGACTGGGCACTTCAGAGGGAAAATAGATTCAGACATGGGGAAAGAAGACCTGGGTGCAGGATTCATCCAGCATCTAAGCAGAACCAAGGGACTTTTAAGTTCTAAAACTTCACTTTCTTGACTTGCTTACATATTCTCTTCCCCTCTCCCTCCCTCCCCTCCCTCCTTCTCCCATCTTTATGTTCTCTCCCCTGTGTTTCATTTTACATAGGCACAAGTGAACATAACTGAGGTGTGTGGGTTGTCAAGGGGATTCAATGTACATTAACAGGAATTACTCCTGCAGGCTCCAGAATCCTACATTTTCTTTCAAAGGGCAGTTCCTGTTCCTCTGCCAATTGAACAGACATCATGACTTAAAGAAAATCAAAGGCGGGTTGTTTTGGTCTTTCACTCACTATAATTGGAGCCAACAACTTAACTTCATGTTCTGTCATGAGCAGAAAGAAGGGCACGTGTTCTTCAGATACTCACCAGGTTCCCTGGACTTAGAAATTCTGCCCTGCTCTTCTTTCCAGTGAACCAAAGGACTGCTTATACTTCATTCTGTGTGCTCACATCCTCACTCTTCTCTTCCTTGCTTTTGTGGGTGCAGCTCCTGGTGAAAAAAAAATGAAGCCATTTTCAAGGAAAAGCTGGCTTTCTCCCATTTGCAGATATTTTGAGATGAGACTAGTTTACGTTGATTGATTTCCTTTTTAAGTACGTCTTGGATTACAGTGTTTTCAGATACATGGAGGAAAAGAGAGTTCAATAGACAGGCTGTCTTTTAGGGAACTGTATGAATAGTGGATGATAGGATATATTCTAAGCAATTCTCTGTGTAGCTTTATGAAAAAAAGCATATAACAATAGAATTTTTGAGAAAAGCATTTAGCAATATATATTGAAATTATTAAAAATATATGCAGTTTTGTCCCAGCAACTTCAGATATAGGAAATTATCCTAATAAATATTTTCATAACAATTAGCTATAGCAATATTATGTTAGTGTTGTTTATTATATAGTGAAATATCAGAACTTAAATCTTCAATAATAGAGGAACAATCTAATAAAGTATAGAATAGAACAAAATACTAGATATTTGTTTAGTGACTTAAAAATAAAGTATAGGCTAGGCACTAACATTAAATATAACATATTAACTAAATCTACTCTATGAAGAGCAACATAGCAGAACACAAATGCTTTATTTTATTTAATTTGAATCAAACAATGAAAGTATGCCAAAATTGGGATTCATTCATTCAGTGTAAATGAATGCATCCAGTGCTGGAAGTGAGTGACTAATTCTGTATTGCTCACATCAGCTTTTGAAAGACAGTGATTTATATTTGTAGATGATAACATTTATTAATTATGTAGTCTGCTTGTAACAATTCAGTGCTCCCTCTAGGGGTTTGAGGTCTAAGGTTATGGACTGCTAATTCAGTTCAGAACTTTATACATTCTCATATATCAAGTACTTTGATTTAATTAATTGATGTATATCCCAACTATAAATTCATTTTTAGCACTAGGTTTCTTCTGTTTTAGGCAGGGAAGCAGGTTCTAAGGTGGTTTCTCAAACTTGGGATACTTTAACTTTTAGAACTGGTATCCTTTAGTTCTTCTGGCCATGACTCTTAAAGACTGGAGAAACCTTCAAACTCCAGCTCAAATTCTTTCTTCCCCAAAAGCCTTTCTCGAGCACACCTCCCCTGAAACTCTCTTTCAGATGTTTGGCCACCAGGACAAGGGCCATGCTATATGCTTTCTTCTTCTTCTCTCTCGCACATTCGTCTTGTATCTCATATAGAATAATTGTTCAGTTATTATTCCTTGAATTAATTATCTGACAATGACAACAACTGCAGAAAACATGAATTATAAATTCTGGGCAATCTTATAAAAGGAGAAATTAATAAATCCCAACAACAACAGCATTAATATACAGCTACTGCTTTAAAAAATAACACATTCTATAGAAGTGTTAATAAAAACAAAATGTAATAGCAACAAAGTATTCAAGGTTCCACAGGTATTAAAATTGATCTGTATTTTTGGCATCAAGGAATTATCTATTTAGAATTTTTATTCTTCAAGGCCTCTATCACTCTAAATATTAGATACAATGTTTGAAAATCTAGGATGAGAATCTACTAAGGGTTGTTAAGAATCTAGGTGGCTGCTGTTATTGGAAGACTTCCAGTAATGGACCCAACAATCTTTATTTCCAAATTCTCTGACTCCCTTTAGCTGTAAGGCCAAAACTATTCATGTCTGGCTTACTTCAGTATTCATTCCCGAATTTGAAACTTTAAAAGAAATGACTGAGGGTGGGTGGAGTCCCATTGCTTTATTATAAAAGTCAGAAAGTGTGTCCCAACGCCACTCTGACTTCCTGTCTTTAATAACAGATGCATAATCACATTTAATTAAGAGGATCCTTTTTGTCACTCTCAAATCCCTTCATTGTCTGCTTTCCTATCTCATGCCTACTCTGTCATTTTTAATTTTGTGTTGTTGCCTCTAATGCACAGCAGCTTTCTTATCCGCCAATGCCATCTACCCATCTCTTCTGGGGAGGCATAGCGCAATCCAAGCCTCTCACCAATAACACCACCCCAACAACCCATCATGAGATTATTAATTTGGCAGACAGGCCACCTTATTTATGTGTAGCTGATAAGGTATAAAGCACATGGTTGAGTTTCCTGAGGAATTTCTCTATTTAACATCCTCACAGCCTTCATCTTTTAAAACACATCCCAAGACTCTTTTTTCCATTTATGCTTGAGAAATGGTACATACGATGGTAGGCAGACCATGCCTGCAGCTTCCAAGTGGCCAGTGTACCCCTTGGGTTAAGTATAATAACCAGGCACTTATGGACTTGGGTCACAATTTTGGGTACTTTTTTTTCTGTTTTATTTTCCTCTGTATTTTGTTCTTGTTTTCTGTAGACTGTTTGAAGAACATGACACACTATTATTTTAATGAGCCATGAGTTTCACTTCTTCATTTGTTTGAATACAGAGATTTATTTCTTTAGAAGAAATCTGATAAGAAAAAAAAATGATCTAATTCTTAGTCCCAGGGTCATTTCCTCTTCAGGGGTTGCCAAATCCTATTGACAATGGCAAATAAAACTTCACTTTCCATCTTAAAGGTGCAAATTTTAACACAGCACCACCTTGCATCAAACACTTCTGACAAGTGTGATTTTGTCATAAATACACATTTTTAAAGAACAGCACTGGCCATTTTGCCTTTTCTATACAGTAATCCACTTTTCAATGATTGTTACCTTCAAAAGCTTCAGCTGTATGAATGTGCTACACCTGTATATGGCTAATTCATTTTAAACTCACTTGCTTATGATAGATTTAGGTGTGAATTATATTAAATTGCTGTAATCATGTGTGCCATACTTTTGTGATATTTCTTTCTTTCAATCAATATTAATTATATTTCAAAATCAATTTTAGAGCATGACAGTATAATTTATGACAATTCTGCTGTCAGTTAATAACTTGAACACTAATAAAAATCCAGACACTGGGAAACTGATATTCAGTAGGATTTTTTATTTACATCTAGTGTGTGTGTGTGTGTGTGTGTGTGTGTGTGTGTGTGTGTGTGTGTGTATGCATGTGTGTGTATGTCTGTCATGTCTGTCTATTTGTATGTGCGTATGTTCACATGTACATAAGGGTGTGGACATTTCTTGGAATTAGTTCTCTCATCTCACCATGTGTATTACAGGTTGGAACTCAGCTTGCCCGACTTGGAGGCAAGTATCTTTCTCATCTACTTGAGTACATTTTTTAAGTAGAGGAACAGATCATAAATGGCATGGTAACAGAATAAGACTGGACTGGACCCTGCCTGAATTTGAAGGGGAGAAATGTGAAGAGAACGTGTATTTTGCAAATTGTCACTAAGTAGTTAATGTGCTCACACTAGGACATAGCTCAACTTTACTCCCATCAGACTTATATATTCATATGGCCATAATAAACCATGTGGAAAAACTTTCTGATTTTTCTATTTAATTTTTCACACAATATTTCAAATGAGAGAAAGTAAAACAATATAGACCATCTAGCTATTTTCCAGATTTAACATCTGTTTAACAACTTGTCACAGGTTCACTCAATCTCCCAGCAAAGTAATGCTCTATAATCTCAACTGAATTGCAATTCCATTTCATTTCTCTCCACAGATACCCTATATGCAAGCGCTGGAGTATGTGATCCTGACATTACGTTTTACCCTTTTTGTTCTTTTGTTTTTGTCTTAGTCTATAAGAAATCTGCTTAAATATTGCTGATATTTACCTGACACAGGATTTCAGCCAGGTTGGCTTCAAAGTCATGATCCCCCTGCCTCAACCTCTTGAGTGCTAGGATTACAGACATGCAACACAGTACTCAGCTAACTGTTGTACATTGTATACGTGTGTTGAACCTATTGTCTTATACATGTATGTATTTTACAGTTTCTCTGAATGTTTCACCCAACATTATTTTATGAAGATGTATTTTAAATTCCATTTTCTTTCTCATGGTGTAAATAGGTGTAAAATGCAGTGAATGTATCCCTTTGCAGATAGGTCATTTCCTGTTTGTTTAGTTCTCAGTACTGCCATGAAAAGCACTGCTCTAGTATGGTTTGGAAACATTCGGAATGTCAGGACAGAAATTTCTCTACAAGAATCTGTCTGCTGCTGTAGGCTCAGGAAAACAATCCTCTGCATATCTGATTCTGTTTGACGCTCTTTCTTTAATTTACCCTGTGAGTATTTGGGTGCTACATCCCTGTTAAACTTTGCCTGCTTAAGATGAGGACCAGTATTTTTCAATTAAGTCCTATAGTGCTACTTGAAGTGGCCAGAATGATAAGTACGAAGCATTGGTCTTCTGGAAGGAAATGCTTCACGACACCACAGAACGTTATTTTCTACAAAGTTGAATCCACTGCTTTAGGCATCATGTATTTTACATATTTACACTTTTTTTTGACTTGTGTTAGAGAAAGAGAAAATGTTTTTTCCCTTTTCTATTTTAACCAAGATGTTCTGGTCTGTTACATCAGTGGTTTGTGCCCATTAAGGTTCTGTGATAAAGCAAAGCATTACAGAATTTGCTTGAATACAAGCTATATGATAGTAACGGTCATTGGAAAATTTAGAAAAAAAAATTAGCTTGAAGTGATCTTATACAGTTGGATTGTGGCTGATATCCTTAACAAGAACAAACTTCTAAGTAAACAGATGTTTACCAGGTAGATTTAAAATGCCTTTAATCCAGCTATATTCTCAAGTATGTAAAATGTACTTCATCTGCTCATCACATCGCATGGCTAGCATTGTCTGTCACATGACTGGTGTAACAAATGCTGCTGGAAACCCCGTGAGTAGGGACATCAATTTCTCATGTTCAGAGAGAAAATAGCTTCTGTGTCCAGCTGCTGAGTCTCTGTAGGAACATAGTCCTAGGATAGCAGCCAGTCATCACTGTTTACTACCATCCTTCAGTGGTCATGGTGAAGCAGGGCTGCCAGCAATCTGAGGGTTTAAGGACAATGGCAGTTTCCCTCCGTTTCTCTGAGAGACTGGTAGAGGAAATGCTGGCAATTGACTTCCATTCAGCTTGCAGTTAAATTCCAGCCATGTTCCTGTGCACTGGCTGGATGCCCTTATCATCTCCTTTGCTACTTAGAGCATTCAGAAGCATGAGAGCAGAGGCACATCCCCACAGTGGATGCTTTGTTATGTAAACAGCAGAGGAGAACTTGATGACCTGAGACTTTAATCTAGCAGAGGAAAAATTATAAGACGCACATTCAATGAAAGGAAATTACTTTTACTACATTAAAAATATACATTTAAGCTGCGATGTACACAACCCATATGTAGCTATGCAGTTCTATGGCATAAACAAATTCTAGAGTGCCTGGGGTTATAGGCAGAGAGGCAACTGCCCCTGGGTCCCACCCCTGGGCACCATCCTGGGAAGACCTGCCCAACTTGGCCCCAGTTTCCGGCCAATGTGCAGGCCCTGTGTGAAGGCTCCCCTTTTCCAAGCACACAGGCAGACCCTAAGGTCTCCACACCCTGTCCCCACACCCACTTGCCAAAGACCTCAGCTACTTCCTGAGACTCAGAGACCAGCCTCCAGCTCCCATCCACCCCGGAACTCCCATCTGGACCAGAAAGACCCTCTGGTGGATACTACAACCTCAACACCTTGCCCCCATACCCATCTGCCAGAGACCCCAGTCACTTCCAGAGACTTAGAGACCAGTGTCCAGCATTCCATCCTGCCCCAGAACTCCCATCTGGACCAGAGCTTCCATTCTGTCCTGGAACTCCCATCTGGAGGAGAGGAGCTCCCATCTGGACAAGATAAGGAGACCCCAGGGACTTCCTGAGAAAAAGAGTCCAGCCCCCCAGCTCCTATCCAGCCAGCACTCTCATTTGGACCAGAGCTCCCATCCAGCCCAGAGCTTCCATCTGGACCAGAGAGAGGCTCCCTAAATCTCTCAGCTCTGTCTGGACCAAGTACACTGATAAGACCAAGAACAAATCCATGAGGAGATGGGCAGACATAAGGCAGAAGTACATACAACAAAATAAAGAGCAATACAGCATCTCCAGAACCTAGCCCTTCTCCAACAGCTAGACCTGAACATCACAGAATGGAAGAAGAAGAAAACAACCCTATAAATAACATCATGAAGAGGCTAGGGCCTTATATAGAAGAAATAAAAAATAAAGTGGAGGAACAGACAAACAAAAAATGGGAATAACACTATAAAAAACTAGAGGGAAGGACAATTAAAGCAGAAGAAAACAATAAGTCCCAGAAAGAAAATCATAAAAAACAAGGGAAACAGTCCAAGACCTGAAGAGGGAAATAGAAAAATGAAGAAGACACTAGCAGAAGGAATGCTGGAAATAGAAAATCTGAGTAAATGAACAGGAACTTCAGAGGCAAGTATAACCAACAGAGTGCAAGAGATGGAAGAGAAGATCTCTGGTGTTGAAGATATGGTAGAAGAAAGAGATTCATCAGTCAAAGAAAACACTAAAACCAACAAAGTCATGACCCAAAATGTCCAAGAAATTTGGGACACCATGAAAAGACCAAACCTACAAATAATAGAGGATAGAGGAAGGAGAAGAATACCAACTCAAAGGCACAGAAAATATATTTAACAAGATCATAGAAGAAAACTTTCCCAACTTAAAGAAGGAAATGCCTATGAAGATACAAGAAGCCTATAGAACACCAAACAGACGAGACTCCCCCCAAAAGTCCCCTCACCACATAATAATTAAACAACTAAATGTACAGAATAAAGAAAGAATATTAAGGGCAGCAAAGGAAAAAGGCCAAGTGACTTATTAAGGCAAATCCATCATAATAACACCCGATTTCTCAATGGAGACTTTGAAAGCCAGAAGGACCTGGACAGATATAATGCAGACACTAAGAGACCATAGATGTGAGCCTAGACTAATATACCCAGCAAAACTTTCAATCATCATAGATGGAGTGAACAAGACCTTCCAAGACAAAACCAGATTTAAACAATACTTATCCACAAACCCAGCCCTACAGAAAGCACTAGAAGGAAAATTCCAACCTAAGGAAGGCAGATACACCCATGAAAACACAGGCAATAGATAACACCACAGCAGTAAACCCCAAAGAACAGAAGTACACACACACTACCACCAAAAAATAAAAATTTTAACAGGAAGGAACAATCACTGATCATTAATATCCCTTAATATCAATGGACTTAATTCACCTATAAAAAGACACAGACTAACAGAATGGACACGAAAACAGGACCCATCTTTCTGCTTCATACAATAAACACACCTCAAATTCAAAGACAGACACCTCCTAAGAATAAAAGGCTGGGAAAAGACTGTCCAAACAAATGGTCTTAAGAAGCAAGCTGGTGTAGCCATCCTAATATCCAACAAAGTAGACTTCAAACTAAAATCAATCAAAAGAGATGATGAAGGACATTACATATTCATCACAGGAAAGATCCACCAAGATGAAGTCTCAATTCTGAACATTTATACCCCAAACACAAGGACACCCACATATGTAAAAGAAATATTACTAAAGCTTAAATCACATATGAAATCCCACCCATTAATAGTGGGAGACTTAAACACCCTACTTTCACCTCTGGACAGATCGGCCAAATTGAAACTTAACAGAGACATAATGATCTTAACTGATGTTATGGCTCAAATGGACTTAATCGATATCTACAGAACATTCCACCCGAATAAAAAAGAATATAACTTCTTCTCAGCACCCCATGGAACCTTCTCTAAAATCGACCACATGCTTGGCCACAAAGCAAATCTCAACAGACACAAAACGATTGGAATAACCTCCTGTGTTCTATCTGACCACCATAGTTTAAAGTTAGATTTCAACAACAGAAAAAATTACAGAAAGCCTACAATCTCATGGAAACTGAATAATGCTCAACTGAATCACCAATGGGTTAAGGAAGAAGTAAAGAAAGAAATTACAGACTTCCTAGAGATCAATGAAAATGAATATACCACATACTGTAACTTATGGGACACTATGAAAGCAGTGCTAAGAGGGAAATTCATAGCACTAAATGGCCACATAAAGAAGCTGGAGAAATCTCACGCTAGTGAATTGACAGCACACCTGAAAGCCCTTGAACAGGAAGAAGCAAAGTCTCCCAGGAGGAACAGACGCCAGGAAATTATCAAATTGAGACCTGAAATCAATAAAATAGAAATAAAGAGAACAATACAAAGGATTAATGAAACAAAGAGTTGGATCTTTGAGAAGATCAACAAGATAGACAAGCCCTTATCCAAACTAACCAAAAGACAGAGAGAGAGCTTCCAAATTAACAAAATCAGAAATGAAAAGGGGGACATAACAACAGACAATGAGGAAATCCAGAGAATCATCAGGTCATACTTCAAAAACCTCTACTCCACAAAACTGGAAAATCTGAAAGAAATGGGTAATTTTCTGGATAGGTACCACATACCTAAATTAAATCAAGACCATATAAACCATTTAAATAGTCCAATAACCCCTAAGGAAATAGAATCAGTCATTAAAATTCTCCCAACCAAAAAAAGCCCAGGACCAGACGGTTTCACTGCAGAATTCTACCAGATCTTCAAAGAAGACTTAATACCAATACTCTTTAAATTGTTCCACACAATAGAAGCAGAAGGAATATTATCAAACTCCTTCTATGAGGCTACAATTACCCTGATTCCTAAACCAAACAAAGATGCAACAAAGAAAGAGAACTACAGACCGATCTCCCTCATGAACATTGATGCAAAAATACCCAATAAAATTCTGGCAAACAGACTCCAAGAGCACATCAAAACAATTATCCACTATGATCAAGTAGGCTTCATCCCAGGGATGCAAGGGTGGTCAACATACAAAAGTCCGTCAATGTAATACACCATATAAACAAACTCAAAGAAAAAAAACCACATGATCATCTCACTAGATGCAGAAAAGCCATCTGACAAAATCCAACACCCCTTCATGATAAAGGTCTTGGAGGGATCAGGAATACAGGGAACACACCTAAACATAATAAAGGCAATCTACAGCAAGCCAACAGCCAACATCAAATTAAATGGAGAGAAACTCAAAGCAATACCACTAAAATCAGGAACAAGGCAAGGCTGTCCCCTCTCCCCATGCTTATTCAATGTGGTATTTGAAGTTCTAGCCAGAGCTATAAGACAACATAAAGAGATTAAGGGGATACAAATTGGAAAGGAAGAATTCAAGCTCTCCCTATTTGCAGATGAAATGTTAGTATACATGAGTGACCCCAAAAATTCAACCAAGGAACTGATACAGCTAATAAAAACCTTCAGCAACATTGCAGGATACAAGATCAACTCAAAAAAATCAGTAGCCCTCCTATATACAGTAGACAAATAGGCTGAGAAAGAAATCAGAGATACATCACCCTTTACAATAGCCACAAATGATATAAAATACCTTGGGCTTACTCTAACTAAGCATGTGAAAGGCCTATATGACAAGAACTTTAAGTCCCTGAAAAAAGAAATTGAAGAAGATGTCAGAAAATGGAAAGATCTCCCATGCTCATGGAGAGGCAGGATTAACATAGTAAAAATGGCGATCTTACCAAAAGCAATCTACAGATTCAACACAATCCCCATCAAATTATCAACACAATTCTTCACAGATCTGGAAAGAATAATACTCAACTTCATATGGAAAAACAAAAAATCCAGGATAGCCAAAAGAATCCTGTATAATAAAACATCCTCTGGAGGCATCACAATTCCCAACCTCAAGCTCTGCTATAGAGCTACCATAATAAAAACAGCTTGATACTGGCCTAAAAACCACCATGTGGACCATTGTAATTGAACTGAAGACCCTGACATTAACCCGCACACCTATGAACATACAGTTTTTGACTAAGAAGCCAAAAATGTACCATGGAAAAAAGAAAGCATCTTCAACAAATGGTGCTGGCATAACTGGATGTCAATGTGTAGAAGGCTAGAAATAGATCCATATCTGTCACTGTGCACAAAACTTAAGTCGAAGTGGATCAAAGTCCTCAACATAAATCCAGTTACAATGAACCTGAGAGAAGAGAAAGTAGGAAGTAGTCTTGAACGCATTGGCACCGGAGATCACTTTCTAAATATAACACCAGTAGCACAGACACTGAGAGAAACAATCAATCAGTGGGACCTGTTGAAACTGAGAAGCTTTTGTAGAGCAAAGGACATGGTCAATAAGACAAAGCAACCAAAGCAACAGCCTACAGAATGGGAAAAGGTCTTCACCAACCCCACATATGACAGAGGGCTGATATCCAGAATATATAAAGAACTCAAGAAATTAGACATCAAAATGCCCAACAGTCCAATTAAGAAATGGCTAAGAACAAAAATGCAGAGGATAGCTTATGCTGGATTGGATATGGAGCAAGGGGAACTCTCCTCCACTGCTGGTGGGAATGCAAGCTTGTACAGCCACTTTGGAAATCAATATGGTGCTTCCTTAGAATATTGGGAATCCATCTCCCCCAAGACCCAGCTGTAGCACTCTTGGGCATATACCCAAGGAATGCTCAATCATACCACAAGGGCATTTGCTCAGCTATGTTCATGTCAGCATGGTTTGTAATAGCCAGAACCTGGAAACAACTTAGATGCCCTTCAACTGAAGAATGGGTTAAAAAAATATATGGTACATATACACAATTGAGTACTACTCAGCAGAGAAAAACAATGACATCATGAATTTTGCAGGCAAATGGATGGATCTAGAAAAAATCATCCTGAGTGAGGTAACCCAGACTCAGAAGGACAAACATGGCATGTACTCACTCATAGGAGGTTACTAGATGTAAAACAAAGATGACTAGACTGCTACACAACTCCAGGGAGGCTATCTAGAAAACGGGACCCTTGGAAAGACACAGGGATCACCCAATGACAGAGAAATGGATGAGATCTATATGACCAACCTCGACGACAGTGGGAGTAATGAAGGGCAAGATTTGAGGGAAAGAAAGCTTAGGGGAGCAGGAGATCCCAGATGGATCAAGAACAGAAAGGGAGAACAAGGAATAACAGACCATGATAAATGAAGACCACATGAGAACAGGAATAGGCAGAGTGCTGGAGAGGTCCCCTGAAATCCACAATGATACATCCTCTGTAGACTGCTGGCAATGGTCGAGAGAAAGCCTGATCTGACCTAGTCTGGTTGGTGTTCAGCTGGCCAAACACCCTAACAGTCAAGGTAGAACTCTCATCCAATAACTGATGGAAGTGGATGCAGAGATCCTCAGCCAGGCCCCAGGAGGAGCTCCAGGTATCCAATAGTTGAGAAAGAGGAGGGACTCTAAGAGTGTGAATTGTTGAGCCCAAGATTGGAGAGGCTCAGGGACAAATAGCCAAATGAATGGAAGCACATGAATTATGAACCAAAGTCTGTGGAGCCCCCAGCTGGTTCAGGCCCTCTGGATAAGTGAGGCAATTGAATAGCTTGAACTGTTTGGGAGGCATCCAGGCTGTGGGACCGGGACCTGTCCTTAGTGTATGAGCTGGCTGTTTGGAACCTTGGGCTTACACCGGGACACTTTGCTGAGCCTGGAGGGAGGGCACTGGACCTTCCTGTTCTGAATCCACCAGGTTTAAATGAATCCCCAGGAGAGTCTTGGCCCTGGAGGAGATGGGAATGGAGGGGAGGGAATGGGACAAAGGTGGGGGTAGGTGCGGGAGGGGGGAGGACAGAGGAACCCATGGCTGATGTGCAAAAAATAAAAAAAATATAAAAAACCAAATTTTATAACAAGTAATAAAATGACCATGCATTTGCTGATAAGGAGGCAATAGTGGTCATGTTTTCTTTATCTTTGAATAACTAGAATTACTGACTTACATATGCCTTTTCTGTTTTAGATGTTACAGGAAGGACGATTTTCTTGATCTCTCCATCTATAGTGTTCCTGTATAGGGGATTCTCTAAAAATGTTCTGGATATTGTCACTTTCCAAAAGTCACAAAATTAATTCGTGGATTGAAATGTTGCAAAGATTACTTAGTAGGTGGAGACGTACAACTTCCTAAATGACAGACCTTGGAGTGAACTTATTTATAAAAGTATAAGAACATATTTTATAAATTATTCTCAGTTATAGTATGCTGTTGAGTGTTGGAGTAAAATGTAGAAGCATCTTTAGTTCCCAAATGCTTAAGTTTTAATTTCTTCCTGTATGGAGCTTAGTAGCATACACCTGTCAGCATCAGGCATCTTAATTTCTCAGCTTTGTGGGTTTTCCAAGACTTCAGGCCAGTGTGCTCTGACCTTCTGACATGACAGATGAGCTTAGTTTCTCTCTGCTGTCTTATTTATTGTCACTAGAGGAGGAAGCTATAATTGTCAAAATTCCAATTAGTAGCCAGAGTTCAAGAACTCACCTTGAGGGTGCCAGGTAAAATTACTCTAATGGGGAGTCAATGAGTGAAGACATATGAAATGTTTAAAGCCAGACCTGGCACCAAGTGAACGTTAGATGTTATTAGAATCTCCTAGTACTCTGAGTGATTCCCAAAAAACAAGACAGAGTAGTGAGGAACAACTTTGAAAGGAATGCATTGGAACTATTCCCACCCTGATCCCACTGCAAAGTAGGTAGAAATCCAGGACAAGCAGTGACTTGGAAATGTTTTTCTTCCTAGGGCTATAAATGTACGTTTCAATTGCTCCAAAAATCAAAGCAATACCATTGTATTTGTCCAGCCCTTCATTGGCTGGCAATCTGCAAGTAGCTGGTAAAGATGTTTTTCAGTTGTGAAAGTTGTAGGATAATGAAGTCTCTAGGACAGCAGTTTTATTTTAGAAAGCCTGTACAATTTGCACATGTAAAAATAGTCCTTCTATTGAGTCCCAGAAGGGCTTGGTTTCAGCAACATGGGCAGCTCTGCAGAAGTGCACACAGAGAGATTGTTCTAAGAAATGAGCTCTCTGAAAATGTCAGAACATTCTACTACAGCATGGCCATTTGCTGATGATTTTTCATGTTGTGTCTAGCCTTCTTAATACCAAGACACTCTTTAAAATGCCAGATACCACCTCCAAAAATACACATGAATCAGTCATTTGCATTTTTTCATAAAGCTCTCTCCTTTTCAAAGATCACTGGCTCCAAGACAAGAAGGCCTTTCTATCTCTTCACTGAGAGCCACTCACTCAGAACACCATATAGTTTCCCTAATTTATTTATGTGAGTGCATCATGGGGCACTGCTCTTTCCAGGCTTTGAAAGACTGAGAACTTATTAAGCGTTTAAATATCAGCTGTCTTGACCCTGGTATTTTATGTGGCACAAGGAGGAATGCTGTGATGACCCAGTAACACGTTCCTCTGATCAGCCCCATTCAGTTGGAAATAGACATGGCCCCTTTACTTGTCTGTTATTTGGCTTCTACTGGACAAGGAATTTTTTCTCATCTCTATTTCAGTTACCACCACCATGGTCCCTTTGTATCCTCTCTGGGTCTCTAATCTTTAGTGCTCCTTTGTTCTCTTCCTCTGATTGATTCCCTTCTTGCTTCTTCTCTTGCACATCCCTTATTTCATGACAACTGCTCCTTTTCCATGGCAGATACTTGTGGATTTGGGAAAGAGGAGCACTGGGCATGGTGCATTAGGTGTACTTCTATGATGTCTTTTCTTTCTTCTGGATCATTCAAGACACAATCAGGGTAGCTTCTGGGACAGAAGCTGTGTGTTCCATACAGTTGACAGCTGTGCTTCTGTGACTAGGAAAGGTGACTTAAGTGTCTTTGAGGGAGGATGTATGAGTGTCATGTAAACTCTTTTTTTTTTCTGGGGAGAATGCATATCTACTCCCTCAGAGCACCAGTGACAGGTTGATGTAAAAATCGTTCCACTCAAGTTTAGCTTGGTGAACCAATGAGTTTATTGGACTTAGTTATAAGTAAATGTGTGATGGTTTACTTACAGCTGAGGTGACCCAAAGCAGCTGCATCTCAAAAGTCCTACCTCACCATGGGTGTTGAATCCCCACAGCTACATAGGAGTCCTTCTCCCTTTGTCTGCCCTCTGTGCTCTATAGACTATATAATCTCCTAAGACTATGAGACCATGTGACACTGGGAAAGAGTTGCATAGAGCTGGAAGGGATGTATAGGAAGGAACAACTTGGATGGATCTCATCTGAGGGCCCAATGACCCTCCCCATCCCTTTCTTCTGTAAGTGAACACCAAGAGGGTAGCCTGTGGATAATCACAGCTGCTCTCATTAAGATAGCATATATGTTGGGTTTAGAGAGCAGCATTCTACAGCACACAAGTGATATGGTAGTCAGGTGCTGAGGTCCCATTTCCCAGACTGAATCTCAGTGCATCTGTGACTTTTCACATGGATGTGACAAAATATCTGACCAGAGCAACTTAAAGAAGGGGGGAAGGAACATGGTCGCAGAGTATGAGGTTACAGTTCATCATGATGGAGAAGGACTGGCTGTGGAAACATAAGGTGACTGCTCACGTTGTCCTTGCAGTCCAGAAGCACTATGAGATGAATGCTGATGTTCCATTCCCTTGCTCTGTTTTAATCAGTTTGGAACTCGAGCCTGTGCGATGGCACCATCTGAATACTAGATGTCTTCTCCCATCAGTTAGACCTTTCTGGAAACACCTTCATAGATACACCCAGGGGTGTGTTTCCAAAGTGAGTCTAAATTCTGTCAAATTAACAATCAATATTAACTATTAATATCACACCTAGAGGATGACAACACCCTGACATGAACACTGAAACCAAGGAAATTGTCAATAGTAAGGTCAGAGTAAACCTGGAGTAGTTCACTCAGGATCTGTGCACTTCCATAGGCTCCCATGAGGCTCTGAACTGAGTGCCTTGGAGGTGAGGAGCCTTCTCTGTATATTACTGAGGAAGGGCAAATTAATGCCCTTTGTTCAAGATCTAAAATGAATCTTGCTTTGGGTGGGCCTGAGGGGCTATAGATGTATCTTGTGGGATTGGCAGGCAGAAGACAACTCTTTGTAATAAGACTAGGAGATAGACAATAGCCAGGCAGTTTTAGAGTAAAGACTCCAAAAGTGAAGTTCTTTTTCTCCAGTCTCAAACCTGGATGGGCATCATTGTCTGGAGAGGGTAGAGATGCCGAAAGTATTCAAGATGAAATGCATTTGCTCTGCTCTAGCCTCTCTCTCTCTCTCTCTCTTTCTCTCTCTCTCTCTCTCTCTCTCTCTCTCTCGTGTGTATGTGTGTGTGTGTGTGTGTGTGTGTGTGTGTGTGTGTGTGTGTGTGCACTTATACCTACACAAAAATCCCTCTGTATTGTGGAGGTCAGAGGGCTTCTTGTGGAAACAGGGACTGAACTCAGGCCTCAGGTTTAGTAAGCACCTTTATTCCCCATGAGTCATTTCATTGGTTCCTGTCCACTTTATATATATATATATATATATATATATATATATATATATATATATATATATATATATATATATATATATATATATATATATAAATCCATCTTAAACCTGTCAGAATGACTAAGATCAAAAACACAGAAGACAGCTTATGCTGGAGAGGATGTGGAGCAAGGGGAACTCTCCTCCACTGCTGATGGGAATGTAAGCTTGTACAGCCACTTTGGAAATCAATATGGCGCTTCCTTAGAAAATTGGGAATCCATCTCCCCCAAGACCCAGCTATAGCACTCTTGGGCATATACCCAAGGAATGCTCAATCATACCACAAGGGCATTTGCTCAGCTATGTTCATGTCACCCAATGACAGAGAAATGGATGAGATCTACATGACCAACCTGGATGACAGTGGGAGTAATGAAGGGCAAGATTTGAGGGAAAGAAAGCTTAGGGGAGCAGGAGATCCCAGCTGGATCAAGAACAGAAAGGGAAAACAAGGAATAACAGGCCATGATAAATGAAGACCACATGAGAACAGGAATAGGCAGAGTGCTGGAGAGGTCTCCAGAAATCCACAATGATATATCCTCTGTAGACTGCTGGTAATGGTTGAGAGAAAGCCTGATCTGACCTAGTCTGGTGATCAGATGACTAAACATCCTAACAGTCGTCTTGGAACTCTCATCCAATAACTGATGGAAGTGGATGCAGAGATCCTCGGCCAGGCCCCAGGTGGAGCTCCAGGTGTCCAACTGTCGAGAAAGAGGAGGGACTGTAAGAGCATGAATTGTTGAATCCAAGATTGCAAAAAGCACAGGGACAAATAGCCAAATGAATGGAAGCACATGAATTACGAACCAATGACTGTGGAGCCCCCAGCTAGATCAGGCCCTCTGGATAAATGAGACAATTGAATAGCTTGATCTGTTTGGGAGGCTCCCAGGCTGTGGGACCAGGACCTGTCCTTAGCGCATGAGCTGGCTGTTTGGAACCTTGGGCTTACACAGGGACACATGCTCAGCCTGGAAGGAGGGGACTGGACCTGCCTGTACTGAATCCACCAGGTTTAAATGAATCCCCAGGGGTGTCTTGGTCCTGGAGGACATGGGAATGGAGGGGAGGGGCTGGGGGGAAGGTGGGGGTAGGGGTGGGAGAGGGGAGGACAGGGGAACCCATGGCTGATGTATAAAATTAAAACACATAATAATAATAATAATAATAATAATAAGAAGAAGAAGAAGAAGAAGAAGAAGAAGAAGTAGAAGAAGAAGGAGAAAAGAAAAAAAAGTTGCTTCTGAACAAAGAGGGCAATATACTCATAACACAGGGATACTTTGATCTGAGCAGTGTATGTTTCATAACTGAAATTTATAAAGCACATATAAATTTTATATTCCAATACATATAATAGTCTTTATTGTAATGATTGTTGTGTTAGAGAGATAACATCAAAAAATACAGGGAAAAGTAATACAAACAATTACTGCTTGGAGAGAGTATTCTAAAATCCAAGAAATTAATTTTTCTGAGGAAAAATAAAGATCAAACTTGCTCTTAATATTTTTAGTGGTTTTTTTTTTCAATAATGTGTTCTGGTTTGTCTTTTCATTCACTATAAATCTCTCCCTGCATTCTTAACAGCTTTAAAAAGCTGCTAAAATTGTGCTGCCCTCTGTGGCCACACCTCACCTCAGCCCATTAAGACTGTTTGCTGTCCTTTCTTTTCCTGCTTATGGTGCTCTATAATTGCTGTTGCCTTTCATAGCACCCTGTCCTTGTTTCTAAGTTAGGGAACACATCTTACAGCCTGTACCTTCCCTCCCCTTCTCTGCCCCATTATGTCATCTCTCTGTGTTCTTCAGGTCTCTGTCTCTAAAGTGCTTCACCTCATCCTCTGCTTCAAGGGATAACGCGGCACATTGTGACCCTTTTGATGTTTTCCATGTTCTGACAAGTTGTTTTGATATCTGCCTTTGGCCTTGGGAGAGAGAAAGCTTATGAGTTGTATCCTACTCTGATGTCAGTTGGACCCTTGCAATTTCTATTTTTCTTTCATTCTGCAGTTGCTGATTGCTGATGGTTTCTTTTCAATTTATCCTACACTCCTCTTCACTTCTGCAGCCAGTGTTGCACAGGACTATTGCTGAAAGTGAACTTTATCTGTATACTCCTGTTAAAAAATCAGTTTTCCCCCTGCTTTCTCGTTTTAGGACTTAAGTACTTTAGGTTTTATGCATTATGCTTTCTTGTGCAGTTTGAAGATTCCATCTGTGATGCAGTTGGAACTGTTGGATTCCCTACATTTCAGAACTTGGTTTTGTCATCTACAAAGTGGACTATGTAGTTTTGTATTGCAGTCAGAAAAATACAATAAGACACATACATCTTAAAAACTAAAAATCTATTCTGCTGCTTTTGAATGTGCACATATGTATGTGTATAAGTGTGTCTTATCTATTATTATGCTGAACATGAATGAATACTTTGCAGTTTTTGTCTGAATAAATAATATTTAAGTAAAGTTGATGTTCCACCTCTAGGAGCTGGCATAGTACTTAAGAATGATTTATTTGTCTCAACTAGAAAAAAAAATAGTTTTAACAGAATTTCAGGCTTGAGTGTTGTGGAACTGACACTCAAGCTCTTGAAGGTTTAGTTTACCAGATCAAAGTAGTTCAGTGTACTACAAGGAGTTTATATTGGATTAAATTTTTAGGAGTTATTAATAAGAGCATAATAGAGAAGAATGGATGCTTTGTGAACAATATCTGTCACTTCTCTTCTGGTTGACATTCAGGGCATGTGCAAAGAGGAGGAGAGCTGCCAGGATTCAGAATAATTCAGAATGCAGTGCTCAGACATCCTACACTGCTGTTTAGAGAACTATTGAAATACCTGCAAAGACTCATGGCGAGAATGCAAGGGCCTATGCTACAGCTTGGATATGGAATGTCCCCTGAAGGCTGATACACTGAAGTCTGGTTCCTAGCCGGTGGCACCGTTGGCAGGTGATGGAACCCTTAGGAAGGGAGTTTGAGTACAAGACAGTTACATCAGTAGGGGTGAGATCTTGAAGAATATAGTAGAAGCCTTCTCCTTCCTCCTCGTCTTTGCTTCAAGTTACTGTAAAGTAAACAGGACCACACCACACAAACTCAACGCTATGCTATTGCCGTACATCAAAAGCAACGAAGGGAAGCAGACATTGAAGGAAAGCTTACTCCTTGCAGGTTGTTTATCTCAGGAGGTTTAACCGACGCAACCAGGGTATCCCTTAGTAGGGACAACCCACAGAACAGGGTCAATAAGTAGGAAATAGTTTTCAGGCTTGATGCAAGGTGGAGTATTAAGAAGGTTTTGTGGAGTATAATCAGCTGCAAAGACTAATGGTGAAAATACAAGAGCCTACGCTACAGCTTGGATAGGGAATGTCCAAGCATCTGGGCAGAGGGAGACAGGATTAAACAGAAGTAGTGTCCAGAAAAGATGCCTTAGAATATCTTTAATTGTATAGTAAGATATTATGTGCATAAAATATAGTAAGATTTTATGGTTTTTTATTGTATGTTTGTTTGTGTGCTACTTATTTTTAAGACAGTGTCTCACTATGCAACCCATCCTGGCTCAAACTCACAGATTCCCTCTCCCTTCACACTGCTGGGATAAAAGGTATGTGCCACCATGCCCAGTCAGTAAGATTTAATGGTATACAATGTGATTTTTTTTTTAGGTCAGACTAGATTCTTGGTGGATTATTACACCCAGTTTCATGGAGGAATTGAGAGTAGGAGTGATAACTGGGGCTGAAAAAATGAAGAGTGCAATAAAATGGTAAGTAAAACATTGTATAGAGACAGCTTCCGAGGACTGAAGGTCCTCTAGATTCCTTTTATAGGTTAGTGCATATATAATCTTCTCTCAACA